>NC_051439.1:6424588-6528881 GCF_001649575.2 Kryptolebias marmoratus
GGGGGGGGGGGGAGAAGAAGCAACATTTCATTTGTATCCAGTTGCACTTTAACCTAAATTTGTGACTTTTATTGTCGCAGTGTAGACAGACAACACAAGAATGGTAAGAAAATGTGTGAATGTGCCACTGCAGACAATATTTCTTTTGATTTTCCACATGTTCAAGTCAGTTTATGTGGGAAAACTCAGTTACCAGCAGAGACTGTTTTGATTTATTTGAAGTGACTTGCTCCTGTCATGATATAATGTGAGAAGTCTGAGAGTTACGTACCTTTGCTACTTATTGTGTAGTAAAGTACAGTTTGTGCAAAAAAGATTACGCACTCACTGCAAACTTTTGAAAGTCTATACTGGCTTTTAACTCTCTGTTTTTATTCTTAAACTTTAGCTGTGATAAAAAGTAGAAAAGTTTAAATTGTTAAATTTCCTTCCCTTTCTGTCTTCTTCTGTCTGTGCTGTAGTACTTGGGGCATGTGGAAGTGGAGGAATCCAGAGGCATGCACATCTGTGAGGATGCAGTAAAGCGCCTAAAGACGGTAGGTTTCCATCAAACAAGCAAAAAGTCTATACCTCCAGGAATGAGGGCACTCCGGAGCGGTTATCCTATCCTCTGTACTGTCACGCATTTCATTCTCTCTTTTACCAGCATCTGACTGAACTCATTCACTTCTAGCAGATCACCCTCATCTGTCATTTTACATTTTCTACCTTCCTAGTGTTGTTTATTCCACTTTGGACTTTTTTTGTTTTTAGAGGGTCAGTGATTTCTGATTGTTGGCTCTTGTTGGCAACAAGGGTCTCCACCCAAACCTCCCTCACTCTCCATTTACTTTGTGTTAGTTGGAGCGAAAAGGTCAATGTGTACTTCCTGCTCCTGTAGATTTCACTGGAGTTGCGTAAAAGGAACAAATTCCAGTTTAGGGAGCATAAGGAGGGGAAGCGGGAAGTGATTTCTTTTCCATGTCATCAGTTGTTTGCTCAAAGCCTCACCCAGATCATAAACGCTTGTGAGTAGAAGAGGCTAGATCTGAGTTGGCAGGTTTGTCTCTGCATGATCACAGGAGGTTTAGCAGCACAGACCTAAATTTGATTTCTGTGATAACAAAGGCGATGAATCTTGTGCTCATCGTGTTTACTGTCTGGTTTCAGTTTCAGTTTGTTGTTCATAGTGAAAAGTTCACACCCAGTTGCCCTCTAGGATTAAGGATTAAAAGGATTAAAAGGCTTTGTTGTCATTGTACACGTACAACAAAACTTGTGTGGAAACACAAGTTTCGCTGTACTATCAGTACCTACTTTATTTATCTTGTAGCCTAATGACCTAATAAAGACCACTTAAGTTGTGAGAATAAATACTTTGTTAGTGTGATTATACAGAACATGCAAACAGTAAAGCACATACACTCAATAAGATGCACAGTCCAGCTTTAATATGGAGTCCATTTTTTCCTCTCTCCATCTTTAATGCTGACAGGAGGACAAGTTTCTTAAACATTTTCCTCTCTGCTTCTCAGTAACAAGACACTCAACAGACAGTTTTATTGTCATACACAAAAGGGCTACTTAATACATCAGATGCAGGAAAAAGTCTCCCAACGCTTACATCACTACACTTTCATTCACTGTTCTTGTTTTTTCACGCACTCGTGGACACTTGCCACCAAACTGACACACACAGTGAGGTTGAACTCAGCAGCCACTATTTGTGCACAAAACCCACACAGGGAAAGAAGCATGCCCTGAGGCACTGAGGACAGATGTACTTGATGCATGCACACACTCACAAACCCACAAAGTGTACTGAAGTACGAAGGCTGCACACAGATACGGCACGGAAGCTTGCATGCACTTGCACCTGATGAGCTCGTAAGCCTTATTTGGAAACTTAATGACTTGCATTTTAAAGCTAAAGACATCAGACTTGAAAAATGTCTGTCTTTTTGTTATTTGCTGTTAAAATAATAATAAAGTATTACTATTATTATTCTGGCAATAACCTTCTACACTGAAGAAGCAAACAGATGAGTCATGAGGAACCTTCTATCAGTTAGCTTTCCATCATAGTGAGTTTAATTGTTGAATCATAGGTCTGATATCCGGTTATCTCATGTTGGAGTTTGACTGTAGTTTGATAGATGACTTGAATCATAGACTTCCAGCACTAATGTCGTTAGGATGTCTGTCTACGGTCAACAGCCTCTCAATGCCAGTTATCTTTGTTCAAGTTGGATTGTCAGAACAGACCAAGGCAAGCTATTAACCAATTATACAATAAGTAATGCTCTAGTAGTTCATCTTCCCTGATTCTCTAATAAGATGACTGTTGCCAGGCAACACATGCAGTACCTACCCATGGAGAATACACCACTTAACACTGCACAGCAAGTAAACTAACACCTAAATGGGTTAGAGTTCCACACCTGTAAGATCTTAGTTTTTGGTGTCAGCTTATAGCGGGTAGATAGCATCATCGACAAGCCTGTCTGACATCTTCTGCACTTCAAGTCTTAGATTTCACAAAAAGACATGAGAAGGGTAGCAGTGAGTTGATGGAGAGAAAGCGAAGCAGAAAGTGTGTTCAGATGTGTCTGTGTACGAATGGTGCTGCAAGGAACTGCTCGTGCAGCTGTCAGTCTTAGTGTGTTTGTGTGCGTGAGGCGATTCCCAGCAGCCTTTGGGACGGTAATGAGAGTTTTCTCACAGCTCTGCAACCCGTGACTCAGAAGGGAGGATGGAGGTGGGAGTGGGAGGAGGCTGCAGTGCAGCACCATCAACCTCCAAACTGCCCTTTTCTTTTTTTTTTCTTTTTTGCTATCATCAGGCCGTCACTTGATGATTGCCTTGAGGTGGAGGAGTACTCAAAGTTAAAGCTGTTTCTTGCTCTTTGGTTTCCTCAAGGTAGAGGAATACTCTGAGTTAAAGCTGTCTTTTTGCTGTCTGGTGTCCTTGAGGTGGAGGAGTACTCTGAGTTTAAGCTTCTTATTGGGATATTTTACATTTTTTCTTGTGCTAGCTAGCTTGGTCACCACTTGTGAAGTTGATACTGTACGTATCAGTGTGTAACTGGCAGGTGATCAGAGTCCATGTGCTTTCAAAAACTAAAAACAACCTTCAATGTCTTCCTGTTCTTTACTGGAGAAATACAATCTAGAGTAAATGTTAAACCTGGGAAACAATGCATTAAAATCTGTATTTGCTCCTAGGGTAAAGTTGGATTTAGAGCACAGAGCATTAGGTTTTGCTCTTCTGTTTGTGGAGGAAAAATGTTGCGAGGTAAAGATGTTGTGCAAGAACCGTGTGTTACTCTTGCATATCCTGTCAGTGATTATGGTTGTTTGGTTGACAAACAAAAACCTATAAGCTGTCAGTGGGTTTCACTTTAAAAGGTTTTGTCTAAGGGAGCCCCTATTACTTTTTAAAAATGCTTACAATTTCAAGTTTCTTGTTTCATTATTGTCTTGTTGGCTAAAAAAAAATTCTTTTGTTACTTCTGCTGAAAAAGCCTTTTCCTTGTTGTGGTCTCATCTCAGACTACCAATTTAATTTTTGAATGTTATGTTACCTTTTTTTGTTGGTGTTATACTTTTTGTCTTTTTTAAGCAGGTAATAAATGCAGAGAAATGCCTCCAAACCCCACCCCTTTCACAATTCTGTTCTACCTATTCTATTTTTTACGGGTATTTTTCCTCTAACCATGACTAATACTGGCTGTGCAGGTTTTTCTATCACTGCATGTCTGTGTGGGTTCCACAAACACACACTAACAAGAGATTAGTTAGTCCTGCTAACAAGTTAAATCATGCATTATTAACATGTGACCATGGCAGTGTAACAGCAGCAGAATGGCACTCCTTTTTACAGCTTATAGGAAGGAGAGACACTCAAAGGGAGCAGAAGGGTGTGGGGGCTAAGACTAGTCTAAGTTTGGTTGTACTTTTTTTAAAAGAAGTTGTAGCAGCTTAAGGCCCTGTTTACACGTGGTCGATCTCCTGGAAACATCATGATTTTCAGATGTTGATTAGAAAAAAGTTTCACATTTACTCAGTACTCCTATGGTCGTTGAACCCGCTGTAGTTTCCATGCCTGGTCACTAGTTGGCGCTGAAACGTGCATGTGTGCAGACACAAGTCTCTAAAGCATGAAAGCGGATGCATCCAAAATGGTGAATACACTGATGTTTGTTTGGACCAACAGTGAGGTTGGGTTGCTGCTACATGTTGAAAAGGATGAGTAGCACAAACTGCTGTCCACCCTCATTACTGTGTTGATGTACTCAAGCATGTGCAGAACAGCTACTGACTGCAGCCGTCTGTGGTGAGCATGTGTGATTTCACACATTTCAACGTTCTTTGAAATGCAAATGATATGTCCAAAAATTTCCACTCTGAGACCTGGGTTCAAAAGGTTTCAGTGTCAGATAATCCAATCGCTGTTGTCGTGTAACCGAATGGCTGAACTATAACATAAATGATACATTTTCAATGGAAAACAGCTTTGTGTAAACCAGGGGTGTCAAACTCTAGGCCTTGAAGGCCGCTGTCCTGGAGGTTTTAGGTTTTTCTGCTCCAACACACCTGATTCAAATGGTTTGATTAGCTCCACACCAAATCATCAAGTTCTCCAGGAGCATGGCAACAAGTCATCCATTTAAACCAGGTGTTTTAAAGCAAGAACACATCTAAAACATGCAGAACAGCGGTCTCCGAGGACTGGAGTTTGACACCTGTGGTGTAAAAGGACCCCCAATTTGACTCCAAACTTTGGCTGACCAGTAAACAGTTCCAGACTTGACCCAGAGATCAGCCTTCCCTTTGTTTCTGTCTGCTGAGAAGCTATGGAAGGATCAGGTCTCGCTCCACCTCCACCTGTAGGTCTCTGTACAGGCTCAGGGGTCAAACCTCCACCTGTAGGTTTCTGTTCAAGCTGTTGATTTGCTCAAATATCCTAGGAGTGGAGCACTCTTCTGATGTTTTAAATCAAATAGGAACCATGAGGTGTCACTTTCTGCAGTCAGCTTGGAAATGTAACATGGTCTTTTTAAATTACTTTTTTTTCCTAACAGTAATTGTCATAAATCATGTAGCACCTACCAAACCTCTGATGATAAATCAGAAGAAGCTAACTGAACCACTGTATCACTCATCTTACTCACTTATAACCCAACTTCACCAATAAACAAAACCCCAAATCAAACTCCTTCCTCTGGGCTCCACACAATTGTTACACCTCCTAGGTAACATTCTCATGCCTTGTCCCCCCTACCCCATCTCCTCCATCCTTCTCACCCATTCTCCCTTTTTACCACATCCACTTCCAGGACAGGAAATTCTTCAAAGGATTCTTTTCTAAAGTAAGTTATTGCTTTTGTGTATCTGAGTGTTTTTCTCATGTTTTAGCATCATAATTAATTTTCCTTCTGCCGCACTTCACTCTTTGATCACGTCTGAAGGCTGGAAGAAACACACACACACACACACATTCTCATACAGACGGGTTCATTGTGTCTGGAGTGAGTCAGACACAGTAATGCCTGTATGTGTGTGTGTGCGTGTGTGTCAAGGTGGAGTGGTTGTCGGAGCAGGGCACATTTAGTATCTGTGTGAGTTTTTATATTAACAGGCATGCGTTCTCTCCATTCAGCCCTGCTCATGAACCGAAAATGGAACAATGAACAATTTGTGTGAATGAATGTTTCCTTTTTCATTGTTGTTATTTTAACTAATGGGGTTCATCACTTCCTGCTGCAACAGAGCACCAAATCTCACACCAACCCTTTTGTTTACTTGATTAAAATCTGACTCCTCCTGTGAGGCACAGCTGTCAGAAAAACAACTTCTGACTCTCTTTAGTCTTTTACCGACTTCTCTCTCTTTCTTATTTACAGGTGTGCCTTGTGTGTGTGTCTTTGTGTGTGTGTGTGTTTAGAGGTTTTCATGAGTAGGTGCCGAGGAATTACCCACAAGAATAAAGCTGGTAATGTTTTGTAATTTTAATTTGCTGTTTTGTTGTGTTTGTGTGTTTGCAGGCTGGGAAGAAGCCAGTGCGAGCTGTGTTGTGGGTGTCTGCAGATGGTCTTCGTGTTGTAGACGACAAAACAAAGGTATAAACATTTCTTCAATCAACGAAAAAGGGGGAGATACTGAGAGAGGTAAATGTCATTTTAGTAGCTGGAAATGTTCAGTGGAAGACATCAGCTCAAGAATAATAATGATTGGAAAGCCACTTTAGTTCAGGTCTAATAACTTCCCAAAGGCCCTGTTTGGAAGATTGTACTCAGTGCACCTGCAGGAATCCATCTGTGGTGTGGAAACAGTCAAACCAAAGGCCACAGTGACATCTGCTGGAAATATCTGGTAATTTGATCGACTGTATGAGTATCACGTACATTAAAATTTGAATTACAACCAATTTTCTTCATAGTTCCTTTTTAAGCTGTAAGGTTTGTATACTGAACAAAAAATCTAAACAAAACACTTTTTGTTTTTGCTCCCATTTTTCACAAGCTGAATTTAAAGATCTAAGACTTTTTCTATGTACACAATAAGCCTTTTTCTCTCAAATATTGTAAAAAAATTTGTGTAAATCTGTTATCGAGGTGTTTTCTGAGAGATTTTTACTGTTAAGGATTTTTTTTTTTAACAATAAAGGTTTCATTTAATTGATCTATGTATTTACCTACAGGCGACACTGGTTAATTTTAAAAATGA
The DNA here is from genome assembly GCF_001649575.2 of Kryptolebias marmoratus. NCBI lineage: Eukaryota > Metazoa > Chordata > Actinopteri > Cyprinodontiformes > Rivulidae > Kryptolebias > Kryptolebias marmoratus. The sequence continues at coordinate 6,431,296 of NC_051439.1, forward strand.
TATTTTATCAAAAGAAAATGTTTACACATGAAAGACGTTCAATGGAAATTCCTTACTCTTTTTATTTGCTTCCACTGTTAATAAATAAAGAAAAAATTCTGTTTTTGTGGAAATTAGTGTAAACATTTTTTCTTTATTTTAACTTCAAACCAATGAAGCAATAAGATTTCTTTCTGAGTTATGTAGCAATGCTCTCAATGTGACAATTGAAGCTGGTTGTGGTTTAATATTTTAGCTTTCTGTGACAGAACATGGTCATCAAAGTCACTGAGATTAAATCCTTTAGCTCAGGCTTCAAGATGACTAATGCAATTCTGATGAAGGAAACTGCTGTTTTGCAGGACCTGATTTTGGATCAGACGATAGAGAAGGTGTCATTCTGTGCACCAGATAGGAACTTCGAGAGGGCGTTCTCCTACATCTGCAGAGATGGTACCACACGACGCTGGATCTGTCATTGTTTTATGGCCGTTAAAGACTCCGTAAGAACTCCTTAGCATACATTACCTGAATTTTTAAATGTTTTATTTGAGTAAAGTGAACTCACACTTCCATTTGAACTGATATCGCTGTTGTCATTTGATGTACTTGTAGTTTAATGACCTAAACATAGATGTTTGCACAAGAAAATACATTCACTTGGCTCTGTGTATTGATATAATCAGGATTATATTTTTAACAGGAGCCACAATATCTTTGTGTTTGTCTCCTCTCAGGGCGAACGACTAAGTCATGCTGTGGGTTGTGCGTTCGCTGCGTGTCTGGAGCGAAAACAGAAACGGGAAAAGGAGTGTGGTGTCACAGCAACCTTTGATGCTAACAGAACCACTTTCACTCGCGAGGGCTCATTTCGTGTTACTACGGCAACAGAGGCGGCAGAGCGAGAAGAAGTCATGAGACAGTTACAGGATACCAAAATGGGTCTGTATTTATAGTGCAGACTTTTAACTTCTGGGCTAGTTAAAGAAAATATTTACATTTGATAATCTATATTTATGTAGCTCATCTGTTTTATGATAAACAGAAGATGTATTTGACTAGGTACTTGTATATTGGTCATTCAGTTTCTGATTTATGTAAATAATTAGCACCTTTAAATATTACCTTCTCAGGGTTATTATTATTATTATATATATATATTTTTTAAGAAACCTGTAACCTAATTTTTAGTTCCTTGCCTTTGTTCTAACTCATTGTTACCCTCTTTTTAACAGTAGAGACAGATGTAAAGGTTCCTGGGAACTCTGTCAACAGTGTGGTCAACTCGTCAGTACAGCAGCCGGGAGACTCCCCATCCCCCTCGTCCTCCCCGCCTCTCTCCATGGGCACGTTGGGACCTCAGGCGATACCCCGCAGACACGCGCCGGTCGAGGCTCTCGCCAGGCAGGGCTCCTTCAGGGGCTTCCCAGCCCTCAGCCAGAAGACGTCTCCCTTCAAAAGGCAGCTTTCACTGCGCATGAATGAGCTGCCCTCCACCATGCAGCGCAAGTCTGACTTCCCCATGAAAAATACAGGTGAGCTTATAACACAGTTTAGTTAAATTTCTGTTTCTGTATTTCATATATGTAATATAAAACACACTGCATCTTGTGACTTTGCTAGAAAATTAATAAATAAAAAATGTAAATAAGCTTTTTTTTTTTTTTTTTGCATTTACTAAAGCCCCTTCACGCTGGATAATGACAGCATAAAAAAATCTGGACAGTCTTTGTAGATTAGAGAGGTCTACATTCATGCATTGGGAACCCAACAGGCTCTCCACTCTGTCCGATAAAACAGTGTAAAGTGTGACAGATCCAGATAGAACCAGGATACTTTCTGTACATGCACGAAACTTCTGTAACAAAAGTGCAGCACTTTTCTGTCACTGTTTATAGGCTTTATAGGCTTGTTTTGAATGTCACAGTGTGCCATGATATAGAAATTGTACAAGTTTATGCACAATGGGGCAGTAGCTAATGTAAGTACAGAAGCCACGTTGTACGCCTCTTTGGCGCTACGTGAGACAAAGCATTTATCAGAAACACCCTGGGCTTCACCTCCATGAACAGATCAACATTAAACCACCCCAACCAGATCAAGGTTTTTTTTCAGGAGCTCAAAGCAGGACACTCCCTTCATCTATCACCATCTTATTTTGTTTCTTCAGCTGCTGAGCATAATTTAAATAATCTGAAATTTAAAATTTGCCTCGGCAGATATCAACCAATTAATAATCCTTCACTTAAACGTCTATTGACGTCAAATTACAAGATCAAAATAGAAGTTTATTTATGAAGTCAATATTATAGGTACTACTTTCTTTGCCTGCTTCAAATTCACTGTCTCCAGTCCACACAGGTGCCTGTAAACCCTACGTCATAAAATGCTGCCACTGTTGGCATCATGCTCCACCGTGAATCACATTTGCTGCCATCACAACAATAAACCACCCCAACCTAGCTATAGAAGTTTTGTGCATTCTCAAAACAATTGGGGATCTATCACATGCAATGACTCATACCGAGGTGGCTAAAATAAAAGCTGCTAAAATGAAGACATTTGTTTTACTTCATTTGCTTGTTTGAATGATTCTCATGCAGTCCCTGAGGTGGAAGGAGAAGGTGACAGCATCAGTGCACTGTGTACTCAGATCACCACAGCTTTCAGCGGGCCCTCGGAGGACCCCTTCTCTTCAGCCCCAATGCCCAAACCAGCTTCTTCTCCTCAGTCTCCTGTGGCACCAGGTAACAACCTGCTTAAACATCTTCATCACACTCAAAACATCCTCGCTCTGCTCTGTGTTGTAGGAACAGCTCTGAATCTGGTTCACATTTAACTAGTTCCCTGGATCAGCTGCAGAGTATTAGTTTATTAGTTAATAATCCACAAATAGCTGATGAAAACAAGACAAATTAGGGGTTTTTTTGTGGTTCAAGTTTATAGACCTACTTAAATTCCTAAATTTACCTCATTGATTCCAATTAAATTACACAATGATAACATAAGTTGTTTATGATCCAGATTTGAATCTCCTATGAACCAATCTTCATTTCTACAGTTTGGCTGATTTCCCTGCTGATCTGGCTTCTTATAAAATAAAAACTGTGTTGCTTCCCATTTAAATTAGCATTTGCAAAATGTGTGCATGCTCCATTAACATAATGTGCATTTTATAGATGTTGTTAACTCTTAAGACTGCCTGCTACCTGCATGGCACCTTGCACGTGTCTGTCTAAAGATGAGCCCACCTCTTCTGACGTATAAGGTCGTACTAGTTTCTGTCTCTTATTTGCTTTAGTGAATGGCTCAATGCCTGCCTTCTCTGTTGCTGCTGCTAACCCCCCAGTCCTGCCCCCCGCTCTGCCTGCTCGAGAAACTAACCCTTGGGCTAAGAACCCAGGGGGGGCCCCAGCCACAGCACAGCCAGGTAAGTAGCTCTTCGTACGGACTCATACGTGGAGTTTAAGACCCTGATCAGACTTTGATTTTCATGTGGGACCTGGCTGATCTGATCACAGTTGGACAGCTGTAAATACAGGAGTAAGCTCGCTCAGTTTGTATTGAAAACACACTCAGAGGTGGACTAGGAGGTCTTTAGATGTGTGTTTAGCAGTTTGAACACAGATGTGTACATGGTTACATTAACAAAGCTGACCTGACTCCATAGAGGCAGCAGGACTACCACCTGGATGTTTAATCACTCTTTGAGCTTCCAGAAAAGTTCAGTACAATCTGTAAAAAAAAAAAACACTAGTAAAATTAAACACCTACCACTCCATGTCGGAGTGTGTATCATCTACTGGCTTTCATGCCAGAATTTTAGACTAAGATCATTTTATAGTAAGAATGGATAGAGTTATAGACATTTTGGTCAAACCTAGTAAATGATCTTATTCACAATCATGTGTGATCTGTTAATAACCATTCAGCTTTTGGCCATAGGAAATGTTTACAGTATCACAATCCTAAGTGGTTCAGTAAAAGACAATTGGACTAATTTCCTTGAATCTTAAAGATGTTTCTCCTCTCATCCAAAAGGCTTCTTCAGTTTTGATTCTGGGCGGGAAATTCCAAGCTTATAAATCGTCATAACAATCATAATAATGGGCCGTTAGGTCACTCACTCCTCCATCCTGTGAGTAGTTTGGGTCGTGGACACTTGTTGAAACCCTTCTAATGAGGCCAACATGTGAGCAGGTGTGAACCTACCTGGAGAGATGAGTCGAGGCTGACCTATAGGTGTTAGAAAGATGGAACCTGAGGCCACCTCCTTTGTTTAACGTTGTTTTCCCATGTTTAACGTAGATGGAAGTATGCAAGTACGTCCTTGCTTACTTGGTAAATATGTATTTGACAAGTACAAAATTTCCAAGTACGCAGTGCAATTAGAACAGCAGTGTACTTCAGTTTCCCCTTAGAATTTTTTCTTCGAATCATTTTCTGTTTTATATGAAAAGTTAAATAGTTACTATAAAAATGTAATAAGCCACCTTCCTCTATTAAGGCTTCTTCAAGGATTTAAGGACATTTTGTTGTCATTCATGTCACATGGGTGCATGAGGTGCAACAAAATTTCATTACTCTGGTCCTGCTTTTAGTCCAGCAACTGACAATAATAGTATACCAGCAGTAGTGAAGTAAATAACAGTAGTATCACAATATCAGCAGTAAAAAGCAGCAGTTAAATAAACAGCAGCAAGTAAACAAGTAAATAACAGCCTGGCTGCAGAGCCCCACCAGAGTTCAGCAGCCTAACAGCATCAGGGTAGAAGCTGTTCCTCAGGCTGGTAGTCCTGCTCTTAATGCTCCACAGCTTTCTGCCTGAAGGAGGGGGGGAGAGGTGGGCAACCTGCTTCTGGCCAAATGATACTTAATCAAGTGATTTTTATATAGTAATCACTAAACAGTAATAAACAACTTCACCTTTCTCAAGATTATTCAGCTTTTATTATTATCAGTTGAATATTTTCTTTAGATTTTTGCAGAAAGATATGAAAGAAGCTGCTTCTGTTTTCTACATTTCTCTGTTTGAGACCTAAAACAGTTGAAACTCACCCATCAACTTGGTTCTGCCGAGTTAGGCCTTTTATTTTTGGGCTGTGGGGAAGCTAATATCCTCCTGTTCGCTGCAGTGGACGAAGCTTCCTGTTGGTCTGTCTCCATATCAGTTAACTTGGAGTCAGTGAGAACAATGATGGACCCGCTGCATCACTGCTGACTAGTTTTGTGAAAGATCCTGACTGTTTGTGTGTTTTTAATCACAGCTTTTTATGTTCCTCTTCTTTCTTTTTCTGTCTGCTCTCCGCTGTCATGCTTTCAAATTTCCACCAACACACAGGATCACTTGGCCCTCCTTCAGGCCGTGAACATCAGCCAATAATCGGTAAGCAGTAGTTAACAGGCATAAACAACAAATTAAACTTTTCATAATGATGTTGGAAATAAGACATTTGCTAAACAGCAGCAGCAACAAAATAAAATCTCAATATAGCCTGTTTTCACCAAAAATAGTTACGCAAATTGTAAGTTACTGTAATTTTAATTAAATATCTTCCACAGGAACTGTAATGGATTACAGTTATGTCTGTTCTGTAATGAAATTATGTAACACCATTACTTGTAACTAGTTATTCCCCAGTCCTGGCCAGGTATCGTCAACATATACAAAACAGTGGCTTGTGTAGCTCCCCGATAAGAGTTCAAGACTCTCCTGTCCACTTCCTCCAAGATTGGCCAAAATGGGTGAAGCTGGGGATCCCATGGCACAACCATGCTTTTGTCTGTAAAAGTTGTTGTTATATTTGAAATGGGTGGTAGAGTCTTATAGGCCTTGAACTTCTAACTAGTGACCGGAATTGAAGAAGGTTTTTGGATGGGAAGGGAAATGTCTTCAAGAATCAGGAGAAGTCCAGCTGTCTTCTATTTAACCACTTAGGACTGTTATCAAACTCTTCTGTGCTTTTTGCATCTAATTAATGTCAACATCTAATTAGATGAGTGAGACTGATGCTTGTCTTTTGTTCCAACAGGAAGTGGCTGGCAGCCGGCTGCACCAGTGATTGTAGTCCCCCCCTCATCTTCTCCAGTCATCAGCACTCACAAACGCACAGCATCAGAAGCAGACCGGTGGTTGGAAGAAGTCTCTAAATCTGTCCGAGCTCCGCTGCCGAATCCCGTTGTTGTTCCCCAGGTGGCCTTCATGCCTCCTGTACCCCCTGCTGTGCCCATGCTGCCCCCTCGCCAGCCTGTCTTTAACGCTCAGGCTCCACCTTCCTACCCGGTGTCCAACGGGCTGCCGTTTCCTCAGCCCAGTGTCCCCGTGTTCGGCATCACTCCGTCACAGATGGTGGCTAACGTGTTCGGCTCAGCCACACAACCCCAGTCATTCCCCGCCCCCGTCTCTACAACACCGCAGCATGATACCGTCGGCCCATACATGAATCTCCAACAATCCACAGAGCTGAACTCTGCTCCCCTTCAGCCCTCCAACGGCAGCGCCACCTTTAACGGTGCCGACGGCTGGGCGGCTCAGTCCTCTCCATCCACCCAGCCTGCACTGTCACAGCAAGATGCTTTTGAGGCCCAGTGGGCAGCCTTGGAGAGCCGCTCACGCCAGCGCACCACACCTTCCCCAACGAATCCCTTCTCCACCGAGCTGCAAAAGACCTTTGAGATTCAGCTCTGAAGACCGTGCAATCTAAAAGAACCGGAGTGAACGGAAGAGATGAGTCCTCCTGCTTTCATCCTGGTTGGAAGACAGAACTCTTTACTGCCGTGGGCGAGAAAAAAAATTCAAAATATAAACAGACAGTTGGCTGTTCCCAGGGCTGCAGCTCCTCAGGCATTTCATTTGCACTCTTTCTATTTTCTTCATGCTGTGGAGCGCAAGATTCTCATTATTACCCTGTGGAGACCCATGCTAACCCCCACCCAGCACCGACCCACTCTTTCCCCATGTGGAGCATCCACGCTGACCCCACCACCACCCCTTCACGTTGTGACGGCAGAACATAACCCGCCTCCTCCCCAGCAGATAAAGGAAGTTCAGTACCAGATGAGACATTCTCATTATAAATGTCTCAGTCAGAGGAATAGAACGAGAAAATGCCAAAATGTTTATTTTTATGCATTAAGTATATTTTAAATAGCTTTGGAATTTAACAGAAGAGTTGTAAGTAATCTTGCCAAAGGCACTGGCTATGATGCAACAAGTTTATGTTTGTGTAAACAAGAAATGATCATATATATTATACATAAAGCATATATATGCATATATATGTGCATATATATTAATCTATACTGTACACACCACTCACAGCAGTGCTAATTTTTAACGTGATGTAAAGAGATTTTTGTGAAGGGACAGCTGCTTTATTATTGTGTATGTTTTTTTTTTTTCTTGTTTTTTTTTCTGTCTGTTGCATCCGGTGATTGGATGAAATAGGGTCTCATTGCAGCAACAATCAGTCTGGACCTAGACGTGGTGGTGGTGCCTCTCTTTTACCTGTACTGAGGTTTTAGTAGGTTTAGTACAAATCAAAATGGAATGTTTTGTTTTTATTTTTTTTTTCCCGTCTTTTGTTTTATATTAATATTATTATTTAACACACTTGGATGCAACAATCGTGTTTCATGGCCTCTTGGGTTATTTTTTTAGTAGTTTATTTTGATTTTTTTTTTTTTTTTATTATTATTTTGCACAAGCACTAAACTAGATAATTTGAGCTCACAGGTGATCCTGACCAGTGGCCCGGTCAGTTGTGGGGCTCCAGTAGCTGATCTAGCCTGACGTCCGTTAACCTGCTGTGGTTCTGACGGGCAGCAGAAAACTGCAGGGAGATAAAATGCTTTCATGTCTCTGTCATCTTTTTATTTTTCGTCTAAATCAAACCTGTGAACAGGATTTCTGCTCTATTTTTCCATTTTGTAATTATTTCATTTCTTTAATCCAGTTTGTTGGAGAAATACTGAAGCTAATAGATTGAATAAATTCATGGTGTTAGAAAACAAATCCCATCTGTTTTCTTGATTTAACCTAATAAACTGAAAAAATATATGAGAAAGTTGCTTAGTTTGATTGGTCATTTAATTATTTTTAAATATTATATGACTTAAAGCTGATTTTCTTAAATCAGCTGTAAGTCATACAAATGAAAGTGTCTTTTGGTGTTTGTTTTGTATTCTTACAAATTCAGACTATTTGCGTTTTAGACTGTTTCTTTAAGGAAGATGTTGGACAGACCCAGTAGCCCAAATGTGTAGTGAAGGTTTGTTGGGAACGCCTAGAAGAAGAACCTGTCAAAAAGATCTTTTACTTGCACCTCCACCAGAGCTTTAACTGCATCCCAGCTGAGGCGGGGCACATTGAGTCCGACTAGGCCATGTTTAGTGCCTCCATTGTTGAGGCAGCTGCCTTGAGCTGTAGCTACAAGGTTGTTGGTGCCTCTTGTGGCAGCCATCCTTGTACCCGGTGGTGGACACCCCGGGTTAGGGAGGCTGTCTAGCTGAAGGTGTCCTATCAGGCCTTGTTAGCTGGTAAGACTCCAGAGGCAGCTGAGGGGTACCAGTGGGTTCCATTTTCTACTGCTTATACATGGTCAGGTCTAGGAGCTCCTCCTGAGGGATCCCAAGGTGTTCCCAGGCCAGAGAGGATATAATCCCTCCACAGTTCTAGGTCAGTCCCGGGTCTCCTCCCAGTCGGAGGAAAACGTCCAATGCGAGGTGTCCTAATCAGATGCCTGAACCACCTCGACTGACTCCTTTTGATGAGGAGGAGCAGCGGCCCTTCTCCGAGCTCAAAGCCAGGTCACACACTTATTTTTCTCTGTAAGCGCTGGAAATACTGAGTTTAATAGCTACTTATTGATACTATGTTTGTGAAAACTGAAGTTTCTGTGGTCAGGTATTCAATTATATAAATATTAGGTATTACTCTAATTATCTTATAATTACTATAATAATAACAGACTTGGAAAAACTAAATATGTATTATACATTTTAGTATTTGCATTACATATTTCTACATTTTGATTAGATTAACATCTTTGTTAATCTGATGTTCATCACTTAATTAGCCTCCACAGATGGGATGAACATTTTATCAACAAAAACCGATATGGATATAGAACATTATGTTAAACATGCATCTGAAGCCTGTTTTATGGACCACTGTTATTGCAGAAGCATTCACTTCCGGGAGTTGGAGGGTAGTCTTTATGCTCGCACCTGATTGGTCAATTCTTGAACGTGCAGGCGAAATCTGGATGCAATACGATCGCTGATTGGTTCGAGGTATTAATTGTCGGATTCACCAGGACAACTGATTGGATATCACAATCGAGGCTTGACTTCATGCACAGGTGGCTAGGAGAACAGGACTCCAAAAATACAACATGGCGACTCTTACAAAAACGGACATTTTGGCTTCGGCTTCGGGAGAAAGCGGAGGCGCGTCGTCCGTCTTTATTTATATCGATGCGTGATTCTGTATCCATCCGTCCTGCAGGGGGCGCCGGACTGAGAGCGCGGTTATAAATGCAGCCGGAAGAAGACATGGTTCATCAGGGCAAACAGCTGTACATGTGTGTGGAAGTGGCGTTGTGTTTGTTAGAAACCTGAAGGTAAGGTTGGATGGCAGATAGTGAATCTGGGAAATTTGACTTTAAAAAAAGCCGGAGTGGTTAAAAAGCGCCGCGAGCTGTTAATAAGACGGTGAAATAAAGCGGCTAGCTGTTGGTGCTAACTAACCAGGCTGGTTAAACTTACATGAGAAAACGCTGCGAGAAACTAAGCTGTGAAACACATTTGAGCCCGTCTTGGATTTAAAAACAAAGCTTCGAATGAGGACTAACTTCCGTGGTTTAGCTTGAATCAAGGCACCTGTCCGTCAGACATAAAAACTGCTTAACTTTAGATAGGCACGCGCAAACTACCAAGTTAAAGACTATAACCAAGTTTAGTAACCTTTAGTCCACTCAGACACATCAAGTTAGATGTAATTATTTATTTAAGATAACCAGCTTGCAGGCTTTCCCATTAGTATTTATCTGAAATGATGTTTTAAAGCTTTCTGATCTTGTTTTCAGTGACAGGAGGTGTCTAAAAAACGTTTTCAAGAGTTTTATGTTCAAACAAATGATTTCAATTGATAGAGCTTGTATCAGTGGATTAATAATATAAAAGTTAGTCTTTTAAAATTCAAAACTTTGTGACAATAAATGTCCTGAGTTTTCATTGAATAATGAAAAGTTGTCTATCAAAAATACAAATTTCTACAAAACTAGAAACCATGAAACGTTCAACAAATGTCCTCTGATGTTAAGAATATGGCTTTCATTGCTTAGATTAAGGATAATAAGTTATATTTAATCTAATAAGAAGTAATAGTAATAATTTCGTTTGTTACCACAGGTAAAAAAAAACAATAAATTTTTCTTTAAGGGATGGATCTGCCAGGTAGGAAAATCACAAATTTGGTGATTGGAATCAAATTGCAACAGAGTCAGCGCTGAGAGGAACAAGTCTAACAGAAGCAATAACATGAAAACTTCTTAATAAGACAAGACTTTGTTTTCTGATGCAGACATGACCAGTGCCAGCAGAGATCACAGAAACGGAACTGGGTTTGGATGGAAACTCCCTGACAAGCGAAAGGTAAGACCTCACAAATAAACATATGATCACTTATTGATTTAATTCAGTTTATTTACATAGCGCCAGTTCACAACAAATATCTCAGCGCACTGCATAAAACCATTCAAATGCATTTTAAAAGCCAATTAGTAAGTTCACTATCTAAGGAAGCCACAAATTGCATTGAATCTTCACTTCCTCGCAGCACATTGGTGACAGAGGAAAGAAAAAACTCCCTTTTAACAGGAAGCAGGCTCAGGATGAGGCTCAGGACGTCTGCTTCGACTGGCTGGGGTTTGAGAGGACAGGAAAGAGACACAGACAGACACAGAAGGATTGGTCCAGGTGGAGTTTCTGTGGGAAGAAAAATAAAGAAAAACGCATGTTAATTATAGAAATAATTACAGTAGAGCGAGTAAATACAGCAGCAGAGTGAGGAAATGTGGTCAGTTTGTCCTCCAGCAGTCTGAGTCTATAGCAGCAGAACTAAGGGAGAGCTCAGGAAACCCAAACCAACCCTAACTATAGGATTTATCAGAAAGGAAAGTCTTAAGTCTCATCTTAAAAGCAGACAGGGTGTCAGCCTCACAGACAGATACTGGGAGTTGGTTCCACAAGAACTGAAAGCTCTGCCTCCTGTTCTGCTTTTAGAATCTCTAGGAACCACAGTCTAGGAGCAGTCTAAAAGTGAAGTGCTCTGTTAGGAAAATATGGAACAAGAAGATCTTTAATATAAGGTGGAGCTTGGTTGTTGAGAGATTTGTATGTTAGAAGGAAGATTTTAAATCCTGTTCTGAATTCGACAGGAAGCCAGTGGAGAGAAGCTAAAACTGGAGAAATCTGATCTCTCCTCCTAACTCTCAGCAGAACTCTGGCAGCAGCATTTTAGATCAACTGAAGACTTTTTAAAGAGATTTTTAGACACTCAGATAATAAAGAATTATAACAGTCCAGCCTAGACGTGATAAACTGATCTGCCTTCTCACATCTCAACCCTCCTCTCCATGTCTTCTTAGGTTTGACCTGCTCAGTCTGTTTTTAGATCACTGCGAGTCAACATGTCTCATCGAGGACCTTTAACTGCTGTCGTGACCACAGTCCTCGGAGTGACTTTAGGAGGGCTGCTCATATGGCAGGTGTACCGAACAAAAAGGAAGAAGCTGCCTTCCACTCAGAAGGTGGTGGATCCTGTGGAGGCTCCTCGTCCCGTGAACACCGCTCTCAGTGCCGTGGAGTACCAACATGTGGAGCCACCCGATTGCTCCGAGAAGGGCTGTAAGACAGTGGAGTGTCAGACCGCCAAGTCGCCCCCTCCTGTCCACATCCTGTCGTTTGATGAGCTGCTGGCAGTGAAACCGGTGTTGGTGAGCTCTAAGGAGGAGTGGCAGCAGATGTGGCCGCTGATGCAGAAGGATTTGTTGGTCTTCCCTGTGCTGGGGCTCGACTGCGAATGGGTAAAGACCAAAGGCACAAGGAATAGCATGCTAGCGTGTTTTCACATTTAACAAAAAGGACAAACCCACCTGAAACTTTACAGGTTTGCTTTAAAAAATTAGACAAAACTTGTAAAAAAAAAAAAAAGAAATGGAGCCAAGTATTACATAAGAGGAATTTTCATTTTTAAACCTTTTTTTTTTTTTAAATCCCCATTGGTTTAGTCTTGTGTGACACAGCTGCTGTTTTTGCTGCAGGCGTCGGTGAAGGGCAGAGCCTCGGCCGTCTCCCTGCTGCAGGTGGCCACGTACTCGGGTCTGTGCGTTCTGGTGAGGCTGCTGGCGTTCCGCAGCGGGCAGCAGCTGTTCCCGCACACTTTGATGGAAGTCCTCAGAGACACGCACATCCTAAAGGTTGGCGTCGGCTGCTACGAGGATGGGAAGCGTCTGACGCGCGACTACGGCCTGACGCTGACGTGTACAGTCGACCTGCGTTACCTCGCTTTAAGACAGAGGTAGGCTTTCACAGCGGCAGTTTTTAAAGAAATAAAAAAAAAATCTTACATCTTCTGCTTCCACGTTCTAATCCTGTCCCACCTTCAGACAAACGTCTGTGAGTAATGGCCTCAGTCTGAAGTCCTTGGCTGCAGATCTGCTGAATATCTCTCTTGATAAATCTTTGGAGCTGCGCTGCAGTGACTGGGAGGCAGATTGGTTAACGCTGCAACAGGTACTGAGCTGCTGCTTTTCACTTCTTTTCAGCATTTTCTTTTGAGATTTAAAATACTTAGTTTACATAAAGGTGACGGTGAGATGAAACAAACTGTTTTCAGAAGGACGAAATCCTTCTCTCTGCTCCTTCCAGATGACTTACGCTGCCAGAGATGCTCAGGTTTCAGTGGCGCTCTTCCTCCGTCTCCTCGGCCTCCAGTCCGAAGCCAGCCCCGCCTTTTCCAGCGGGAGCTCCTTCTCGGAGCTGGTCTCCCGCTGCCAGGGCCTGGTGGACGTCCCGTTCAGGGGCCGAGGGGACGGAGATGATAGGACCAGCGATGGCGAAAGGAGGCGGAGGACGAGGAAGCCGGCATTGTGCGAAAGTCCGGAGTCTGGAGATCAGCAAGTCCCAGACCCTCGGAAAAACAACAAGAGGAAGCCACTGGGTGTCGGCTACTCTGCCAGGTGAGGAAACGGCTGAAGAAGAGCCAGTCCAACCTGCAAACTGTTTCTACTTTACACATTTTTATACTTCTCATCCTCTTGCTTGTTTCAGGAAGTCTCCTCTCTATGATAACTGTTTCCTGTATGCGCCTGATGGCCAGCCTCTGTGCACGTGTGACAAGAAAAAAGCCAAGTGGTACCTGGATAAAGGAATTGGAGGTAAACTGGAGCATCAGCTTCTTTGTTTTTAGCCCTGTAGAGTATTTTTCTGTTACAGACATTCAGCCATTCATTTGTCACTTGGCCTCTCTTAGCTTTCAGCATTTTCAGATTGTTTTTCCTCTGCAGATGATGAATTATCTTTAGCATGACACCTTTTGTTACACCTGCAGCAACTGGTTTATGTCTCAGAAAGTCACATATAGGGCTTTCCCACTAAAGATCCTAGAGCTGGCTCCTAACTGGTTCAAGTTCAGAACCAGTTTGGTTTTCCACAGCCAGAGAGCCAGCTCAGAGCCACATCATTATGTCACGTTAAATAATCTCCTCCATGAAGTGGTTGCTCCTCCCTTTTGGAGGGTCAAAGTGCAGAGAGACCCTTTATCTCCTCAGGTTTGTGTCATTACTCCTGCAGATGGGTGTCCTATTATCACTACTTTATTTTATAAACACTGGTTTAAACAGTCAGTGTTTTGAATGCCCATTTCTGATCTGCAAACTGGAGTTATGCAGCGTTTCAGCAGGATTCATAAACACCAGCTGGTGAGATGAAAATGTTGCTAAATGGAGATTCAAACGGTGCTTATGAATGCAGTGAACTTTACATTTTTCAGTTGATTTTTAGGCCTAGTCCACACGTAGCCGGGTCTTTAAAAAAACGAATATCTCTGCCACATCAATTGAAGAAATGATTCCATCCACATGGGATTGGTTTTTTTTTCTTTTAAAAAGTGTTCTTCCACATGAACCTGCTGAATATCACCACTGAGTGTTGTTTTAAAGATGCCAACCAATAGGGGGGCATGTTTAAATCATCATCATTTATGATCGCTGATCCAAGACCAGCGACAGCGATGTTGAATGGTGGCGCCATTGTGCCTCCATATCGGGAGGGACAGCTGGTGTAAAACTGCTGCCCTCCAAGCCTTCCTTCTCCTTTGCAATTCAACGTATTGTAGCATTTGGGTTTGTAAAAACAAACAGGCCGAAAGCGTCTGAACTGAGGTGAAAATCAGCCCCTCTCTGATAGCAGATGTTTTCCCTTTACTGGATAACAATCGTCTCATATGTGACGTCAGCGCCGCGTTACTTGTCGCAGACTATAATGTGCAGACCTTTAAATCTGCAGTTACCAATGTCCACGCTAATACAAAAGCAGATAAAATCTTTGCAAATCTTCACTTTGACTGGAGGTTTCATTATCAGTCGTTTTTAGTGCTATTAGACGGAGGTTAGGTGTGGATGAAAGGCCAAATCGCATAAAAAAACTAATCGGTTTACCAGATATCCAGCTATATGTGGGCTAGGCCTTTAAGATCCCCAGAACCAGAACCAAACGAGGAGAAGCAGCTTTCAGTTTCTATGCACCACAAATTTGGAACAAACTTCCAGAAAACTGTAAAACAGCTGAAACACTGGGTGCCTTTAAATCTCAACTTAAAACCCACCTGTTTAGAGTTGCTTATGGCTAAATTAGGGTTAGAGTGCGGGTTTTTGATGTCTTCGATGTTTTTCTCTTTCTTACTGTTTATTCAATGTCACATGCTGTTTTTATTTTGTTTTTTAATTATGTAAAGCACCTTGAAATGCCTTGCTGCTGAAATGTGCTATACAAATAAAATTTGATCGATTGATTGAAGACTTTTATTACTTAATTTGGGGAAGGTTTCCTGCTCAGTCATTTGGCACACCTGCTGAAACTGAAGTTGTCTTCATGTGTTTGTGCTGCAGTGCTTCAGAGCGAGGATCCATTTATCGTGAGGCTGCTGTTTGAGCCTTCAGGACGTCCTGACTCACAGCAGGACTATTATCTGACGGCCAAGGAGAACCTGTGTGTGGTCTGTGGCAAAGCAGACTCCTACATCAGGTCTGACCGCCTCACGTAATCATCTGAAACCCGACTTTTATTTAGCTCTTTGTGCGTAATGGTAATCTTTGATTCTCCTGCTCACACAGGAAAAACATTGTGCCACACGAGTACAGACGCCATTTCCCCACAGAGATGAAAGACCACAACTCCCACGACATCCTGCTGCTCTGCACCAGCTGCCACGCTGCATCCAACGTGCACGACGGGTTCCTGAAGCAGCAGCTGGCCGACGAGTTCGCCGCCCCTCAAGGCTGCGAGGAGGGAGTCCGGATGCTGGAAGACTCGGACCGCCGGCAGGTTCGTTCTGCGGCACGGGCGCTGCTCAGCGCCGGAGAAGGACTACCGGAGTCGCGGCGCGAGGAGCTGCAGGTCCTGATCAGGAACTTCCTGAGCATGAACGAGGAGCAGGAGCTGACGGATGAGACGCTGCAGCAGGCCGCCAGTCTGGAGACGAGGTAAGTTTCCACCTGCAGGGTTTGTTCTCAAAAGTTAGTCGTCAGTCGATCAGTCATTTCTTTAAACATCCAAAGAATTGGGTTGTTTTTTTATATATATATATATATATATATATAGTTTTTTAACACAACTCTTAGAAGTGCAAAGCATCAACAGAAGCCTGAACTCTAACTGTACCCCTCTCCCTCTCCGTTTGAAGAATCCTAAATGAGGCGTACGTGCCTCACGGTCTGAAGGTGGTCCAGGCTCACGCCGAGCAGGGCCTTCGGGGCCTGATGGACCTGGAGCGGCGTTGGAGGCAGCACTTCCTCAGCACCATGCAGCCTCGCCACCTCCCCCCGCTCTGGTCCGTGGACCACAACCACAGCAAGTTCCTCCGTAAATACGGAGCGGACCTGCCCATCAAACTCAACTGACCGCGCGGCTCCACGCTGCGGCAGGAAATGGGCCGATTTGACCTTTTTCCTTGTCCAGTGATTGGATTAGGAACATCAACACCAACCCAACAGTTTCTCACCTACATAGCTATATTTTTTTTTTTTTGAGGGGAGGTGAATACAAAAGCAACAGGAATGGAAATGTTCCTAGTTTGTGGATGCTGTCTGTGATGGACAGAGGACTCTTCGCCCTCGTTCTAAGGAAACGATTTCTATCTGTGGGGAAAACACTAATGTGGAAACACTGTGGTGGATGTTGTGAGAATGTGAACATTTTTTTAAAATCATGAAAATCTAATTATTTATGTTAAAAAGTTTAGGTTAATAATCACAAACCGATGTTTTAAGAAGAAGAAAAAAAAGCTGCAACCTGCTCTTATTTTCTGTCTATATTTCACACTGCAGGTGAGCAGCTTATTGTCTCCATGAGTTTGAGAAACGAGTCGTTTGGACGGAAAACAGAAATGATTTACTCTGTTGTCTGTTTTAGGTCAGCAGACGAAGGATGAGTTTGTTGTTATAGGTGTTTGGTTCTTCCCTGTGGTCGTTTTCCCACAGCGGGAGCAGAGTTGGCATCTGATCATTTAAACCCCTGATGTTTCCGTCTCCAGAAGGTCGGGGTGTCTTCATGGCTCATGTTTTAGTGTGCCTCTTCCTCCCCGCGCCTGCCGGAGACTCCTCACATCACTCCAGTTTCAGCATGACGTCGTCCCACACCATCCAAACAGTCCAGTCAGTCATGGATGTCAGCTACTGTTAGAATAAAAACTGAACCCTTGTGAAATTCTGAATTTATTTACAAAAAGACACTTTAAATGATTAAATCGGCTGCTTTAAGCACAAGATTTTCCTAAAACTGTGAATAAAATAAATGTTTGTATGAATCTCATGCGACTTGTTTATGAATATAAATGTACAGGGGGGAAAAAAACAGAACCACAGTTACTTTATTTCTTACAAAATCACAATTTTTAATAAATAGTCTGTAAAAATGAGTACAAAAGTGGTTTTAACATTTCATATATGAATCACTCGTGACTCGTTTCAGGTCAAAGGAGGTTTTTTTTTTTTTTGTTTGTTTTTTGTCATCAATGACATTTTTTACAATCTAGTTGTTTTTTTTTTCTGAATTAAGGCCTCTCGATTTTGGCATCAGAACAATCTTGTCAGTCAAATGTTTTCGTATCCAAAGTTGAACAGGCGGAAAAGTTACAAGCTCCCCTGGTTTCACAGTTCAGTCAGGAACAATAAAACATTTACAGATAAATAAAATGGCTCGACATGTTTCTAATGGTCAATGTTTGACACTGCAACAATAAAAATGGCACATCAGGTGGCTTCATTCAAAGGAAACATCCATCAAAGTGAACTTTGTCTCAAATTCAGTCCTTGAATTATAAATAAGAAAAAACTAAGTGCACTACAAAATAAATACCTTACTCTTATGGACCGTATTTCTCCTTTTGAAGGATTTTAAATTATATTTAAGAAAAGAAATACTGTACAAAATACGTTAATTTAGGTGGATTTCTTCCAGAAATTTGACTCAGAATGCAATCTGACATCTTTACTGCATTATGTTAAATCCCTACGAGGGTGGAAACACAAACAGATCCAGTCTGTTCTCGTGTTTTCATAAGAACCCCCACCCCCCACCGAGACCAATTCTGTCCAGGACATGGATTTAAAGTGTTAAATCTGAAGCTCCGAGCTGCAGCCGCTTTGCTGCTGTGTTCACAGCGGAAACACAACCAAGTTGGTTTTCTACGAGCTGCAGTCACGTTAAACGAAGTGGCAGCTGCAGCCTCACTGTTGTCCTAACGTTTCCCACAGACAGACTGTTTTATGAATCCACCGCCTCTCGTACATCTGGTTTCAACACTAAATTACTGCATATTAAAACTCATTTTGCAACAGAAGACAATTTATACACAAAAAGACTAGAGTTTAAGAAACGAATGTTCATTTTACCCCACATTTCAGATGTACTTTAAAAAAAAAACCACGTTAAAGTAACTCAAAAACACTGCGATTTCTTTCCCCTCAAAAGAGAGTGCGCTGACAATAAGGCGTTTAATAAATGTTTCCAATTTTTCGAGATTTCGCCTGCTAATATGGAGTTAGTTTTGTGTCTAAACTGTGAACAGATAAGGTTTATATTGGTGTGTGCGTATTTACAATTTTATTATAAATAAATGGGTTATTTTAGCTAAATTGTGCTCGCTGTTGAGACAAATCTTGGAACAAAATTAGCCAGTCATTATCTGAAAACAACATAAAATCAGTCCGCATAGCTTCAAAACAACAATGAAAATTATATTATCTGAATTTTGACCTCAGAATTTGGGATATCCTCTTTTAATCACATCTAAAATTTAATCTTTAGACACAAAGGTGACTCCATATCTCTTGACCACAAATGCTACATTTTGAAGGACATTTTTTTTTCTGGTTTTCACATTTTAAATGTTAGATATTGTGCGGATCTTACATTTCAGATATCTCTGTAAATTTCACGTTACTCATGTTTAATGACTCAAGTGTCCAAAAAAAAAAAAAAACACCCCATAAAACTTAAACATTGTACCACAACCTGAATTCATATTTTCATGAAGACGGATAAGATTGTCACATTAACATAAGACGCTCCTAAAATCATATATTGCTCAACAATGTATGAAAATAAATATTTGGCCGAGTGAAGCCATTTAAAAAATAAATAAACTAAAAGATGGAATGTGAAGCAAATGATTCCTTGTGTTTTTTGGTAAAAGGCTGTTTGATGATGCAGAGAGGCTCCAACTATTTTTTTTTTGTTTTGTTTTTCTGTCTGAAACAACATTTTTTATGGTCATTGATGCCAATAAGCCGCCCTCAAGCCCTTGAATCACGTTAAAAACATTTTCTTAACCAAAAAGGCTTTGATGACAAAAAGCATCTCTCGTCTTAAAAAAAAGAAGTATTTTTGCAATCCAACCGGCTCCCTCCTTCTGCATCTCCACTGACCCCAACAATCCTAACTTATTGCTTTAGCATGTTAATACGTAGACAACTAGCAATAATTCACAGTTAGACTCCACAGTAAGGGTCTAAAGAATTATATAACGGCCTAACGTGTTTTTCTGCCCCCCTCCTCTTTATTTAATGCGGTGAGAGACAACATGACGTTTGCTGGTGTATTCAGAACGTAGCGAGTCCCAAATTCTTTGGAGTTTCATCCTTGGAAACCGAGATGATGGAGCAAGCAGGATTTCTTTTCGTGTTCTGTCCCGTCTCACACACACACGCGCACACACTCGCTGGTCCAAATTAAAGCACACAAACTTCACACATTCGTTTTTTGTTTTTTTTTCCAACGCAGAACAGAATTGGCACAAGTTTTCTAAATAAATACCCTGGAAGATTGGCACTATGCAAAAAGAAAAGAAAAAAAAGCTTCACATTTTCGAACGAAATCTTATTAAAAAACTATTGAATAATCTCAGTCTACTCCATGTTTATTACTTATATACTATATGCTGATGAAGGTTACAGCAGTGTCGTAATCCTCTGAATGACTTCACTACCACTGAAACAATATAGCTCCTATTCAAATAGATTTTTTTTCCTGCAAACATACATCAGAAATGAAGTATCTAACATCTGTCGGACTAGTGCTTTTGTCTGGTATGCATCTCTTTATAGTGCCATCTTTTCTTTTTTTTTTCACCCCTCAATCAGTTCAGGCAACATCTGAAACCTTCTGGGAATACTTTATTCCCCCCCTTCTATTTACCTCACAGGTGTCCCTCCAGGATGCTGGTGACAGCCTGGTCCAGTGGAGGGCCCGACGAGGCTCTGGTCGGGGCTACAGAGGTGCCCTGCAGGCGCTGGAGTTCTAGTATGCTGTCAATGGCGCTCTGTAGATGTTCGCTGAGCATGTTGTCCTTTTGAAGAGGCGGCGACGTAGGGCTGAAAAGCTCTGGCTGAGGAGACGTGTCCAGTCTGTAGCATTTTAGTTTCGGGGCGCTGACATCTCTGGGAGGCAGGTCAAAGCAGATGTCCCGTGCCTCGAGCATAGAAAGGGGATTGGGGGGATTTATTTTGGGATCGGGTGTCGTCTGTTGAACCTGGTCAACGGTGTTCTTGGTAAAAGCTCCGTTGGACATCTCATCATGCTGAGGATGCTGGGAAGCTCCGTTGGTTGCCTGAGGGTGGCATTTGTTCAAACCTCCACCACCATTGGTCAGCTGCCCTGCGTGGTCCCTCTTTAGGCCAGGGTCACAGGCTGAGTTATGGATCACTTTACGAGAGCCGGACTCCTGCTTGATGGTGAGTCTAAGAGCCCCGCGTGAGCTGGAGTGGTATGTCTTCAGTCCTGGGGGCCGCTCAGACAACTGGGTCCAAGCTGGCGGCGACGAGGGGCTGCTAGAGGAGTCAAAATGGGAGGGGCCAGAGGAGTGGGCCTCATTGGGGGAAGAGGTTGACATCGCCAAAGCTGTTAGAAAAGTTTCTAAAAGAAAGAGAAGCGGAGCTAAATTCAGCAACATTTATCATTTTTCTTCTAATTCTATATGGGGCAATGTTACAGGTCTGTTACTTCAGCCAGGTTGTCATTCCAGAGTTTAAAAAAATAAGTTTTCTGTGCCTTGGAGAATTTATTTGGGTTTTGGAAGTGTTTTAAAATTGGTCGGTGGCATTGATCCCTATTCAAGTGCTTTGACCAAGTAGCACGGCCCACATTAGAGCCAGCCTGCCTCCTTCTCTGAACCCTATACAGTCCACATATGTCCTGCACAACGTCTTGTCCCAGGTGGAGAAAAACAGTAGCTAATGTTCTAAGATTAAATCCACTCCAAAGAGTTTTTATTGGGATGTTTTGGTCTGGTTGTGTAACAGTGTCTACAGCCATCAGATTGAAACTAAGGAAAAAATGATTTTTGACACTTTAGCCACTGTGCTTCAAAATGTGAGATTCTGTAGTTAATAAATATCTTTTTATTGAAATATAATTGGAATACTTGGAAATTCAACTGGTGGATTATTATTATTATTATTCGCTCCAAAGTCTCAGAGTTCAGGATGTGTCATTTACCAGCTTTCAGGGGTCTCCTTACAATGTTTTTCCCTTTCTAATTACCATAAAATCCTTGCTTTAATTTGCTCTTAACTCCTCACATATAATTTTTCACCATCAGGGAGTCTTAGAGTGCACCTGTTCCACATTTACAGAGATTAATTACAGATTCACACCTGGGAGCTGCTCTGAACCAAACTGGAGGTCACAGTAAGCGGTCTAAAGCGCCACTAAATTACAGGAACGACATCGCTGACTCACTTTATTTCTATGGATCTAAAAGTTCTCGGATGGATTTAACTTAGTGATGATAACTACTGCTGGCTCACTGACCTGGATCTCTACGAGCTCGCCGTCTGTCCTCTGTTAAAGCAAACCTCTCAGCCTGGAGAAAGAGACGTTCCAACATCACCATCTCTGCTGATGGACTCTCCTGCTGTGGAAAGCAGTCGATATCAAAACATGCGACACACAAACAAACACATCTGAAATAAAGGAAGGAAGGCATAACGCCCGTCGTGTTTTTATGCCAGAGTTTTAAACCAAGATCATCTTATGATGAGAAACAACCGAGCTCAGGTTTTTCATTTACAATCCGTCTCTGGTGATTCGATTGCAGGTGGTCGGCTCTGATTGAGTGAAAATAAATGTATTCCCCAAAATGCTTTGCGATTAGATGTTAATTATCTGCGCTGTATGTAGATACACACAAACACATAGAGGGTTGTCAGTGACCAACAAACAGGAACATAAGCAGATTTGCTGATTTTTTGGTAAAAATGACATCAGACAAATTAATGTCATCATTATGTTGACATTAACACGGTTCAGAGCCATTTCAATCACATTCTGGTTGAGACAATACCATAAAAATAAAGAAATCTCAGTTTCTGATCAAAGACTGAAGATTTTAACCTGTAAAAGTCCTCCACAGTGAAACAAGGTGGGCTGACACCTGTCGGCTGTTTTTCAGCTTCACTGTGATCCTCACATCAGCTCTGTGTTTATTTGGGTGAAAATAATGCAACACAACGCTGCTCAGCCCATTGGTTAGTGATTGACAGCACATTAGAGCTTACCGTAACCACAGCGGGTCCAACCAGACCTACAACCAATCAGAACAAAGAAACTAAAGAGAGACTAATCAAAACATATCTTGACTAAGAAGGATTTTGATAAACAATACATTTAAATAAAAAAAAAAGAAGCTGCATCTTAGAAACAACCCTAGGATAGCTGTTTAATTATCCTAATCAGATCTTTTGGGGTTTTTTTTTAACTCTTGCTTGTGTGGGGTCACATTATTTCAGTAAGAGGTCCTACAGCTTGGCTTAGAATGCCAAACGTATGTGGATAAAAGGGGTCCAGACTACCTCCAAAGGTGGTTTGGGTGAAAATGTTTTAATGCGTATTGAGGCTGTTCGGGTCTGTTTTCAGCAATCTCTGAATGTAATCCGATCACTCGGGTTGAAATTTAGAAACAAATCTGAACAGCCCCACAGAGTTTCATTAAAATCTGTCCACTGGTTCAGAAGTTATGTTGCTAAAAAACAAAACACAAGAACAAACACATGCAAAACACTACCACCCACTATTAATGGTTACTTTCATAAACCAACAGAACATTAAAAAAAAGTTGCCCCAAATTTTCCCTTAAAGCTAAGATCTGGTCTTAAAGCATACATTTATTGATTCTTTTTTGAAAAGTGTGGTGAATAATGTCTCTGAATTCAAGAAAAAAAAAAGACAAAATCTACAGATTATAGATGATGTTCAATGATACAGGCGTTCTGTGCGATGTCTTACCTGGGTTTCTTTTACCAGCAGCTGTCTGTATTTATTCACCATGTCCTTGGTGCGTTTTAGCAGAAAACCAGACATCGTGTAAAACTCCCAGTCCACTGTGGA
Source organism: Kryptolebias marmoratus (assembly GCF_001649575.2). Lineage (NCBI taxonomy): Eukaryota > Metazoa > Chordata > Actinopteri > Cyprinodontiformes > Rivulidae > Kryptolebias > Kryptolebias marmoratus. The sequence goes on from NC_051439.1 coordinate 6,454,444, forward strand.
AACAGACGACACGCTGTCAGATTTACTACAGACATAGACTATGGGAAGGATGGACTATGACGAGTATTACTATTAAAAACTCTTCAGCAATAATTTGTGATTCAGAAGTCAATCTTCTGAAATCACAAATTAAGGAACAGGAAATTCAACAAGATCCAACGACAAAAACTGAAGCAATATTTAACATTTTTAATATTATTAACCAAAACTCACTGACCTAAATTGAAGTCCTCCTGAGTGGGCAGGTGACCGGCACAGGTGTGGTACGGCAGCAGACATTTAACAGCATCCTTCAGGGAGGTGAACGGCGGGTTTGTGAGTGGGTTCTGCACTGCTCTGTGGTCCGAACAAAGATGCTGTTGGAATCTAAAAGACAGGGAAAATTCTGGGTTAACGTGCAGTTTCATATGTTGCCAAGTCAAATCCGTTTAACTATTAAATTAATAAAACAACAGGTTGTCATGAAAGTGCTATAAAATAATATTTGTACAAAAGAAAAAAGCAAAGGTAAAAACAACAGTAAATTTGGGAAATATTACAAAAAGAACTAAACTGTGAACATTGCAACATTAAAAAATTTAATCAGCTCACAATGAGTTAAATATCAGTGAGAGCAAATGTGTTTTTAAGACATTTAAAAACGGGAAGTGAAGTAGCCTGTCTAATATTAGAAGTCAATTTGTTCCAAAGTTTCGGAGCCAAGAGTGAAAAAGCCTAATCTCCTTTGAGCTCCAGCCTAGTTTTCCAGACGTCCAGAAGCAGCTGATCAGATGATCTCAGGGACCACGAAGAAACATAAGGCTGAAGCAAGTCTGAGAGATACGATAGGGCAAGAACATTTAGGCATTTAAAAGTCAACATGGGAAATTTAAAATCAATTCTGTGTGCACATGAAGCCAACATAGTGAGGACAGGACTGGTGTGAAATGTGCTCAAATCTGCATGTTCCAGTTAAGAGACGGGCAGCAGCATTTTAAACAAGTTGGAGGGCTAAAAGGGAGGCCTGAATGATCCCAACATAAAGTGCACTGCAGTAGACAAGTAGGGTTAAAATAAAAGCATGGGTTAACAGCATTAATCTGTTTATTAAACTTGAAATCTAAGTCTTAAATTACCCCCAAATTGGTGATAGACTGTTTAAGAAGAAAAAAAAACTTCACTGTTACTGGTGGAGACTTTCAGATATTTATTAAATGTCACATGATGGGGTTTCTTCTTCTCTGACACTCATAAACCTACCTTCATTTTGGCTGAGCCAGCCAATTCAGTTTATTAAAAAAGCAACAAACTGAACTGAATCTGAATAAATAAATAAAGATATATATATATATAATGTTGATATCTGTACTTCTGTTATGCTTGCCATAGGACACAGGTGTCAAACTCCAGTCCTTGGGGGTCGCTCTCCTGCATGTTTTAGATGTATTCTTGCTTTAAAACACCTGGTTTAAATGGATGACTTGTTGCCGTGCTCTTGGAGAACTTGATGGTTTGGTGAGGAGGTAATTAAACCATTTGAATCAGGTGTGTTGGAGCAGAAAAACCTAAAACCTCCAGGACAGCGGCCCTCGAAGCCTGGAGTTTGACACCCCTGCCGTAGGACATTTATTATTTTTTAATTGTATATCTGCATTTGTTCTTTGGTACCCATCCCTGTTTATCACGTGAGTCCCTTTAAACGTGTTAAGTGGTGACTGTGCTGTAAGTACAGGATGTTAGTCCCACCTGTTCCTACGCACTGCTGGTGTGAGTCTCTCCTCTTTCTGCAGCTCCACAGGATCTGCCAGCTGCTGGACACACAACAATGTGTTCAAACAATGCATTTTCATAGAATTAACTCTTACTTGGTTGCATTTATTCAGGACTTATTTCAAACCCTGATATCTTTTTAAAAATTAAAAAAAAAAAAAGAATTCATTTACACTCACTGTGAAACTAAAGAGTCATAACACAACTGAACTACTTTTTTTCCAAATGGTGGTGTTGCACCTTTTTTCCAGTCTGCTTGTTGGTCTGACTGGAGGAACCCTTCACGGGAGCAGGGGGCTCTGCAGGAGACGGTGGGTGCACACTGAGAGTAAAGGTTTTACTCTCCACGGCCAAGGCAGCTGTGGGCTCTGATGAACAACACAGAGGTACAAATCATACATGAGGTGGCAGAAATAATGCAGATGACTGAAGATTATAATGTCAGCAGTGATGTAGAAAACAGAATGGTATTTTAAACCTGAGAAAAGGATCAGTTGAACTCACTGTTTTGTGGGAGCTGGTGGACAGCAAAGTTGTCTCCGTGGTTGGAGAGCGAAGCAGGAGCAGCTGTGAGAACAGTCTGCTGCTGAGGCACAGAGATACTGGGACACAGGGGGGACGGGCTGCTGCGGACTGAAGAACAACCTGACGCCTGATGTTGGGAAACCTGGACCTGGACCTGGGGAACTGAGGCCAGGACCTGGGTTGGAGGCTGTGAAACAGATGACTGAACATTCACCTGGGTCTCGACAAATGAGACCTGGAGCTGATGAGGGACTTGGTAATGAACTTGGGGCTCAATGTGGGGAGCTGAGGTCTGGGAGACTGAAATCTCCGGTCCAGGTGGAGAGGAGAAAGCTGACGAAGCTGGTCTCGTGGAGTCCTGAATCTGAGTGGGGGAACAGATGAGCGGTGTGTTTTCAGAGTCTGAGGGATGAGGAGAAACTTCGTCCGACTGGTGTGACATCACCACGTGGTCCTCCTGTTCAGAGACTGTTCCGGTTTGAGGCTGGGTCTTTCTGCTGTCAGCCACCGGGGAAGTCAGCGGCTCCATCGGCACCACTGGCAGCGCTCCAACCAGTAATTTAGATGGGACAGGAGAACTAGGTGCTCGCTGTGGCCACAGAAAAATCAAACAGTAGAAGTTGGATAAGTCTGACAGAATGAGCCAACTCCTGACACAAAACACTGAACTCTAAATTGAACTAAGCTGCTCTCTTTGCAAATATCTTGGTGGAGGGATTTTCCTAATCTAAACTGAATTTAACTCTAACTGCATTGAGGCACCATATTGTTTGTACATTTTTTAAGCTGAAGTTACCAGTCTGCGAAAACTATGCCTACAAATAGAACAATATCAGAATAATGTTCCTCAAAAGAAAATTGGAAATACTTGGAATACCCCATCATCTACAGTATAAACAGGTTTTAAAACAACATATGTGCCCATTCACATGATGTCTTTTTACGGAAAGGCCTCGAATATTTCAGAAAGACAACCTTAAACCTCAGACTGCATCTATTACAACAGCATGGCTGCCTGGAGTCTAAGTTTTTCTCCAAAGAAGACCCAGGACTGATGAACAGCTAGAATCCTCCATCAGACCAGAATGGGACAACATTTCCTCTAAAACCTCCAGCAGCTGCTCTCCTCAGCTCCTGGATGTTTACAGACTGTTGTTAGAAGAAGAGAAGAGGCTTCATTGTGGAAAACATGGCTCTGTGACAACTTTTATTATCTGTCGAATTGAAAATGTTCCCTGGATGGGAAGCAAAATGTTTTCAATTACAGATTAAAAGTGCAGTTGTTAGGGTTTTTTTTTTGTTTTTTGGATTTGCAATGTCCTGGATGACTGAGAATCTACACCAGCACATTGCCCTGCACTTTAAAAAAGAACACCCTAGGAGAAGTGCAGGAGTTTGAGAAGATGTCAAGGAAACTTGCAGACTACAGGACTTTGCTTCAGTTTGAGATGCAGCCAACAAAGACTCATCCCCTACAGCATAAGACTCAACTCTACCATCAAAGGACAGAAAGCAGAAGAGATACGTCTGAAAGCTCAGAACAAGCTGCTTAGTGAGAGAATAACACAGATCCACTTCACCACTGACACCCTCTCGCTGCAAATTGATCCGACCTGCCAGAAGCTGTCAACTCTTCTACCTCACACTCTGACAGAAATGTTTTTCCTGATTTGTCAAAAAGGCCCAGCTTTCGCAGCTTCACAAAAGTAAGGAACCACAAAAGGGCAAATGACAGCAGGGAGGTGTTTCTTCATCACAAATCACCAGGAAGGAAGAGGAGGATGTCACCAACACAAATCTTCAGGATCAGTGGGTTAAAAACCTGTTGGACAGGATGCTGACACAGCCAGAGGAGGACGCTCTGGCAAAAGGACTGAATTTTTCAGTTTTTCCACAAGAAATATCGGTTGTGGAACTAATCACTGCCACTGAATCCACTATTAGGACAACCTGGCAGAAGCAGTGGCAGAACAACTGCAACAAAATAACAGCTACCCTCTCCAGTGCCAAGCCTCCTCCTTCAAATCTTACACCGCAGGAAGGGAAAGCATCGCTCAGCCAGGACCAAAATATCACCGTTTAGCCAGCTGACAAAGGAGGATGGACAGTAGTCCTCTACACTATTGAATACCAGGAAAAAATAACTACATTACTGAGCGACAGCACCACATCTATCCTCAAAAACTTGAAAATGAAAAAGTAATTAATCAATCATCGCATCATAGATTGTTTGCAAAATCCACGAAGTGGCTTTTCCCCAGATATAAAGTTCAACATGTGTGTTTTTCAAAATTTTGAACATCATATTTTAAAATGTTTTTTGGTGATTCATACTCAGTTCTTTTACTTATTTGAAGTTACGGGGCAGGACAGGATAGGTCATCAACCACATTTGTCTACAGATTTATCACATCACTGGTCGGCAATGATCAGAACTGAAGGCACTTCCAACAGAGTGTCATTGGGACATAAATAAGTCTCCTCCATGGACACATTCTGCTGGTTTTAGCTCATTGATTCGGCCACTACTAACACCAGACCTCACCTGATCTTATTTAATGCAAGAAGAGCTGTGGCAAAACCTACTGTGTTCAGCAGTGGAGAATTACTGTTTAAAAATTTATTTGTTAGACTAAATTTAGAAGATAAATTATCAGTCAGACCAGACATGAACAGAAGAGAAAACTATAGACAGAGGGGAGATGTAAAATGGCCTATTTTCTGTCTACCTACACTTAGAGCCCACAGGTGAATCTTATTTAACTAATTATGTGGCTTCTGAAGATAATTGTTGGGGCTTTAAAGCAAAGGGGTGAATATACTGTATATGCACACACCACTTGTTCAGTTTTATATTTTTCAGAATTATTTCACTTGAGTTTTTTCGCCCCCGATTCAACTTTGTTAATTTGGAGTGTTATAGTAGAATTATTACTTCAAATCATTACAGAAATCTAATCTTGAAAGCTGTGTACCTGTTTGTCTATTTATTCATGTAGATGCTGAAAGTTATAGCTTAAACATAGCCATTGATAATTTAGTAGAGTCAATTGTTTTTATCCAAAATATCCACAAACCTACTGTTTCTCTTCATCATACTCTTGATTTGGTTCCCCTTAATTATTATCCCCATTTTGGCCACAGGAGAGTTAAGAAACCCGATCTTGATTCAGGAGCTCTGGCCAATTATAGACCAATATTTAGTCTTCATTCATATCAAAAACTCTAGAGAAAATAGTTGTAAATCAATTGTGTGAACATCTGGACAGAAATAATCTGTTTAAAGCGTTTCAGTCGAGGTTTAGAGCTCATCATGTGAGGATCTGAGTTATTTTTTAAGTTTCTTTTGTATTGGGTTTATCGTTTCCTGTCTCTATAGTTCTGTTTTATTTCATGTTTTCCCCTGTTTAGTTTTATGTTAGTTGGTGTTTTGCTTCCTGTGCCCTCTGTGTTCCCTGTCATCATTCACTGTTCCTCTGCTCGTTACTTGTCAACCACCCACACCTGTCCCTTGTTAGTAATCAGTCACCTGTTTCCACTTACTCATTACCCTCAGCTTTAAAAACCTGTTCATGTCCATCCACTGTGAAGAAAATATGGGTGTGTGAGATTTGCAAATGACTGTATTCTGTTTTTATTTATATTTTACACAAAGTGAGAACATTTTTAGGGATTGTATATCTCAGTGGTTCACAGAACGATCACAGGGGTTCTTCGTTTCCTCGCTTGAGTCTCAGAGACTTGCGGTCTTGTTGCTTGAATTTTGAACATAATGTGTACAGTCCAGATTATGATTTTACAAGCCATGCACAGGAAAATAGGCCGTGATTTTCAAAAACTGGCTGCTCAAAACACAGTCGCACGGCTCGCTGGTCACTTGGTAGCAAACACTTGAAATCCAGTGAGACTGAAATGAGAAAAGTCACCAAGTTTCTCAACTTTCTCTTAACTTTGAGTCACCAATTAACCTCCAACAGATGAAGCCCAGTGAGATACTACCATAACTCTAAAGCCTACTTGCTCTGAACTTCAGTGTTTAAAGCTTAAAGCCACACAGTGACATTATAAGAGAAATATGCATATTGTTATTAGTAGGATATATCACTAGGATATCATCACTAAATAAAAACAGTAAATGCAGAAGCACTGACCTGTTGCAAATGTTGCATAAAGTCCTGGTTCTGACTCATCGACTGGGTAACCTCCTCCAGAACTTGGTTCATGTCTGCTGGGGGCATCAAAAGTTTGGGTACCTCTACCGCTGAATTGGGGGCAAGGGGGGGCTCAGGTGGAGGCTGTAAAACTGTGACTACAGGAGGAGGTGAGGACTGGAGTCTTGCAGAGGCGGGCCGTACAGAGACATGTTGGACAACATGTCCAAAGGGCTGGAAAGGGACAAATCCTAGTCAAACAACAATGACACAAAGTTCTGTCTTCGTATTTGTTTACATTGTACATCAGGTTTCGGTTCTTAAGGTTTAATGTTGTGTTGCATTAAAGTTTAAAGCAGCAAGATCATTTTCTAATTAATAAAAGGCTGGATTTGTCTGCATTGGTCCTAATTGAATGGTGATTTCAGTTCAGTCTGTTTTCTTTTTTCCTCTATAATTCAGTATAACTCTACTGTGAATTGGTGCTACACAAATAAGCTGAAATAAACTGAAGTCATGTGAAACAACAGCTGAAATGCAAAAAGAAAATTTCAAAGTAAACAACTGAAACTCATCACTGGTTGGGATGAGACTCTCAGAGGTACTGTTTGTTCACATGCAGCTTTGCAAATCTAAGATGTGCTGTTCTGTTTAAAATGAAGAGGCTGCAAGTTATACTTAGCATTTAGCAGTTTTTTTACTATAGCACAGTCTGAGCTGAAGGTGTTGATTTGCCCATTCCTTGGAAGATTGGTAAATATCTTGAATGTTATTGCATTTGTGAGTATTTCATAAAATGTGGAGACAGCGATGTATTTCAAGTTGAGAATGCAACGATAAAGCTAAAATTTCACATGGACGTTTTTACTACAAAAAGAAGTTTGATTTCAATTCAAGAAAACCTACAGTAGGAGTAAGTCAGAATTTAATCTACAATAACTGATGCTTATCTTTCGTGGGTCCATCCAGAGCAGTGTGAGCTTACCTGTTGGAGCTGGTGGAAAGGTTCCTCAGAGCTGCTTCTGTCATCTGGAACAGGCCTTTCAGGCAGCAGGACCACCGAAGCCCGCTGAAGGCTCACCTGGCCTTCTGTCACTCCTGCCTGTGGAGCAGGGGGGGCCTGGGCAGCAAATGGCAGTCCCTGAACAACCGATGGGCCATTAACAATAGAGATGGAAGTAAGATCTGGGGGAAGCACACCTGAACTGTTGATCAAGGTAATGTGGTTTCCGAGAGCAGGACTGTGGACCAGCGTAGCTTGTGGTCCCTGCCCTCCTGGAGTGTAAGCTCCAGCCAGCTGTGCTGGCATCTGGAAGACAGTAGCAGGAGCTGACTGGAGCTGTAAATGCCCAGAAAGCACAGTGGCCTGGCGGAGTGCTAGCTGCCCTGTAGGAGTGGTAAAGACTGGGCTGAAGTTCAGCTGTCTTTGGGGTACAGTTAGAATCTGAGAGCTGTCTACGAGCTGCCCAGCAGAGGGAGCCATGCTGTGAACGGGAGGGCCTTGGTGACTGGGGGTGAGCAGAGGTGGTGCTGCTCTGGCAGGCTGGGCGATTGTAACAGGAGACTGGCCTGGAAGAAGAAACTGGTTCTGACCTTGGAAGAGTCCCTGAGGCTGGAGCACAAAGGAGCTCCCTTGGTTGACCAGCTGGAGGCTAACTGGTTTAGAGAGCTGCTGCTGCTGTTGGGCTACAGTCTTTTGGCCTGGAGCTTGAGAAAGTAAAATATTAGACGAGGCAGTCCCAGGGACAAACGTAAGACCAGGAGTGGGTTTCTGCCCTGAAGGCTTTGGGGTGATTTGAACCAGTCTGGGCTGAATGCTGATGGGCAGTTTGGGTTGGATAGGAAGAGGGGCGCGCTGTAAAACAAGGCCTGGTGCTGGTACTGCTGCGGCTCTCAGTGTTGAAGTAATAAGGGGGCGACTTGTGACACTGGGCACAGCCTTGTGTAGAATCATATTGGAGCCTTGAGCAGGACTTAAAGAAAAGGAAGCGTCTGAAGATGGAGCAGGAAACACATTCCCAGGGAGTAGTCCCATCAGCTGAGGAGGGGCAGCAGGTTTTAGAGATGGGCAACCTGGCCCAACAGCCAGTAGGGAGGGCTGGGGAGGCTCCACTGCTGCTTGGGTATCTCTGGGCACTATTGAAGGAACGGGCAGAGTCACAGACTTGGATATGAAGGGCAATGTGGGTGGAGAGAGGAGAGGGGCTGGTGAGTACAGGGACAAACTATCCCCGGTTTGTGCCAGGCCAGCTTCAAGAGCCATGGTCTGCTCTGTGATTTCTGCTTCCTGCAGGCTCTGCTGGAGGATATCACATGCCACCTCCACCTCCCCCGCTTCATCCGCTTCCCTTTTCTTTTCCTCACATCCAGTCTCCACAGGTGGCCCATCCTGCACAGCCTGTGGGTCCTCTCCACCTTCTGGGGATGACAGGAGGGCCTCCTCCAGAAAGGACAGATCCACACACCCAGGTGGAGGCGTGTCTGGGGAATCCCTGTCGTCTCCCAGCAAAGAGACAGGACTCTGGGAGACAGAAAGAGACACACAGACAACAGAGGAGACAGCAGGAGAATGGCGCAGGGGGACTGTGTGATTAGTCAGAGTTAACAGGATGCTGTTTCAGAAAGAAAAAAAGAGAGAAAAACAACATTCTCCTGTGGGTAAATGCTGCTGGCTGTGTATCCAGACACTCACCGGGGCATCTGTGAAGAGGGAGGGCTCCCCAGAGGAGGAGTTAATGAGCAGATCTTCAGCTTGCAGCTGGTGGGATAAAAATCAGGCCATTTTAGGTTGGGGTTGTTTGACTGTGGTGAAAAGTGCCGACAGTATGACTATTTCTCGCTGTCAGAACACCTACACGCGTTTCTCATGACTGGGTGCCAAGAAATATTTGCAGCTCATTTTTATTATTGATTTTTTTTCCCCCAAGTCTGTTTTACTGTAAGGCGACTGTTACCTCATTGGTTCCATGAAGGAAGTCGTTCAGGGCTTGGGGGTCACTGCAAAAAGCACAGAACTAAAATGAGTTAAACCCTTGTGAAGGAAGGGATCCCATTAAACTTCTGTTCAGTTCATTATGCTGTTTAGGAACAGGAAAAAAAGGAATCAGAAACTCACCACAAAACATCAAGTAGACAAGTCCCATCTTCATCCTCCATGTCAGCTGAGAAGAAGAGGAAGTTAATTTTACTTATGATGTTTGAACTACTTGAGAAAAATGTGTATTAATATTATTTAAAGGAAACAGTCTACAGATTAGGGTTAAAAGTATCTGAAGAAATGTTCATGCCTTATCCACATCACCAGATAATGTGACACTACATCTTTCTAATTTAGTAATTTCTCCCTTTTTGTTCTTTTTTCTTTTAAAATTGTATTTGATCAAACATGCTACGTTTTATGGCTCTTATATTAAAATATTTTACTTGCCATCTTCATTCTCTCTCTACTTATATATGTAGTTGAAATTATTGCTGCCATTAACCCTGTGCTGTTTTTGTTCCCATAGAAACTACACCTGGACCACTTCATGTCTGTCTCGATTCGACACCATCAGCTGGTTTTATTCGAGCGATAACTTCTATTAAATTGGCATTTTATAATGAACTGAATGTGAATGTGTTGTATGATAATAAGAACTGAATTAACTGTAATTATTTTCAAATCTGGATCTGAATTGGATTCATGATCTGAGCTTGTCTTAGTTTCTTTGTACAGTGCCCTGAGATGACTGTAGCTGTGAAATGGTGCTATATAAATAAACTGAGCTGAATTCTAAGAATAATCTCTAAATACTCCTAGTGTTTGTAGATGAAAATAATACGCCGAACGAATACAAGAAAGTATGGTTTGCCCTGCTGGAATAAAATAAAGCAGCTCATTTTACTGAAGCTGCACATAAAATCTTTAGTGTCTCGTCACATTTATCAGTAATTTATTTTACTGAGTATCTTTGTTTTAAGAACAATGGGATTATTTACAAACTAAACATATCTTGTAGCTTTGTCTTACTCAAATCATGTCTGTTAGGAATAATTCAAATAACTTCAATTCATTGATTTGGGTTGGGCACTTCTTAATTGTTTTAAGATCTGTCCTTTAGTGCAAATAATCAAAAAAAAACAAACAAATGTCCTGGATGTGCGCTTCAGCCTCTTGAAAAGTGATTACTTTTCAGTAAAACGTTCATTTCTTTAGCCCCCATTTAGTTAAATCAGATCAAGGTCAAATCAAATTTCCAACTTTGATCAGCCATGATCTACAGACACTGATAAGATTATCTGTCCCCTTTTGATAAAGAAAGAAAGAAAAACAAAAGTCACTGAAATACCCTGAAACAATGACATGAAAATCAGTCATTGCTTTTAAATTTTTGTTCAACAGAATTGTTTAAACAACCAAACTAATGAGACTGGTCTTGAGAAAAGGACGCTACCCTTAACTTGATATTTGAAATAAACCTTTTGAGGCGATCACTTCAGTCCAGTGGTTTCTGTCCCTCTCTCTGAGACGTCTGCACCTGTCCTCAGGTGTTTTGTCCCACTCCTCATGGACAAGCTGCTCCAGCTGTCTCTGGTTTGAAGGCTTCCTTCTCCAGATGTTTCAGCTCCTTCCACAGATGTTCAACAGGATTTAGATCAGAGCTCAGAGGCCACTTCAGAACGGTCCAATGTTTTGTGTCATTATCCTGTTGGAGGAGCCATGACCTGAGACAGAGACCAAGCTTTCTGACTCTGAGCAGCACAGTTTACTCCAGAAGGCCTTGATAGTCTTGAGATTTCATTGGACCCTGAACAGATTCAGGACCCCCTGTGTCAGAAGCAGAACAGAACCGAGCCTCCTCCATGTTCCCCTGTAGGTTCAGGGTTCTTTTCTTTGTTTCAGGTTTGGTTCTGTGAACACAGAGCTGATGGGACGTGTTGTCAAAAAGCTTCAGTTTTGTCTCATCTGTCCAAAGGACATTCTCCCAGAAGCTTTGTTGCTTCTTAGCATATTTTATTAAAGTTCAGTCTGTCTTTATTATGATTTGGTGTCCTCTTGTCTTTCATTAAGTCCACTTTGGTTCAAACAGTGATGGATGGTGTGATCTGACACTGATGAACTTTGACCTTGGAGTTCACCTCTAATCTCTTTGGAAGTTGTTCTGGTCCCTTTGGTTGTCATTCAAAGGACAAGACTTAAAGTCAGTATTGGATGTCTGTGATCTTGGGGCCCTCAGGGGCCACTGCATTAAAACCAGGTCTGATTCTGTTCTGGACATCACTGCATGGACTCAGGAACACTTCCACAGATCATTGTCTGTAAACACAGTTCACTGTACCATCCACTAATGCTGCTTAAAGCTCTATCAGGCAAAGAAGAAGCCAGATGTGAACACCATCCAGAAACACTGCTGTCTTCTCTGGACCAAAGCTCATTTCAAATGGACTGAGGGACAGAGGAGAACTCATCTGTGGTCAGATAAATAAAACAGAAACTCTTTTTGGAAACCACAGCTGCCACATCCTCTGTACTAAAGAGCTGAGAGACCACCCGGTCTGTTGTCAGCGCACAGTTGAAAAGCCTGCCTCTCTGATGGTATGGGGGTGCATTAGTGTCTCTGGCATGGGCAGTTTACACATCTGGAAAGGCACCATCAATGCAGAAAAATATTTACAGGTTTTCAAATAGCATATTCTTCCATCCAGACAGTCTTTTTCAGTAAAGGTCTTACATATTTCATGAAGACAATGTTAAACCTCAGACTGCATCATTCCAGCAGCATGGCTTCATAGTAGAAGAGTCCAGGAGCTGAACTGACCTGCCTGCAGTCCAGACCTGACCAATGAAAACATTTGACCCATCACGAAACAAAAAAAGTCCAGTAAAGACCCAGGACTGTTGAGCAGCTAGAATCCTCCATCAGAGCAGAATGGGACAACATTCCCTCTAAAACCTCCAGCAGCTGCTCTCCTCAGCTCCTGGATGTTTACAGACTGATGTTAAAAGAAGAGGAGAGGCTTCAAAGTGGAAACATGGACCTGGAACAACTATTTGGAGATGTGTTGCTGCCATGAAATTCAGAATGACCATATTTTTTTTTCTAAAAATGGTACAATTTTTTAGTTTCAGCATTTGATATGTTTACTATGTACCACTGTGAATAAAATATGGTTTTATGAGATTTGCAAACTATTTCATTTTGTTTTTATTTACATTTTACACAATGCCCCAACTTTGTGAGTGTAGGATTTTCATGAATTTATGTGTCAATGTAAAAACATGACTTTCTAACCTTTATGGTTTGAGACTCCCTAAAAAGTATCATCAGGACAGTTTAAAAACAGTTCATTTTTTTCCCCAGGAACTTTCAAAACTGAACAGGAGATACTCAACTTTTTAGAGAGGAAGTGTCTGATTTTTCTTCAAACAGTTCTTGATCTCAACTTAGGAATTGCTGGACCACTTCATGGGTGTGAAATCTCACCCTGAACAATAAAACATGTTCCCTTCAAAGGCTTTAAGGTGAACATACTTCAGATGTGAGAGGCTCCATACAGAGTGGTCCTGCTGAGTTCTGGTGGCGGCCTCATGGGAAGTCGTGGCTGGGCTTCAGCGTCTGGAGGCGGCTGGATGCCAGGCCGAGGCGGCACATCTGAGACGGGGACATGGCTGCACCTTGTTGTGCTGGAAGAGGCTGGATGCAAAGCGGGGCACAGACACACCACATGCTGTCAGGTCAGGAGAGGTTACCAGCAGCCAAAACACATTCTGATCTGAGGAGGATCATAAGATCAATATGTGATTCATCAGATTCTCCTCGGATTCGACTGGACCTGAACCCGTAACAGAACCAGGTCCTCCTCAGCTCAGGGGCTCAGACTGGACTGAATCTGAACCCAGAACAGGATCGGATCCTGCTCAGCTGTGGGTAATACATGCTGGGGAGACTCTGGAGACAATCTATACCAAGAATAGCATCATGTTTTTGACTATTGATTCTGCCCGGGGCTGACTGGGAACTGGGAAGCTATTGTTGTGAATCTGCAGACAGACAGACAGACAGCATCAGCTCCTTCTGAGCCCTGGTTGGGACTTGTCCTCTCCTCATGACTGAATTAATAGTAATAATATATATTTTTTCAAAACTCTGTGGAAAAGCTGAACAGAAACAACCCTGCCTGCCCTGCGCTCGGGTTCCCTGGTTCGTCTGTGAAGCGGACGCCAGGTTAACATCCGGATGATGATGTTTTTGTTTACAACGACAGAACCGCATCATTTCCACCCTGAAGGTACCGCATCACCGGGCAGCCGAGCCTCATCTAAAGCCGCAGCAGAGCTCTCTCTTCTCTGCCATGCAGCTGCAGGTTACGGAAGGGGTTGTGTTCATGTTAAATTTATGCCCCAAACGACGCAGGATTCCGAGCCGCTGGTGGTTTCTTTCCTTCATTTTTTTTTTAAACATATCCCCCCCACCCCCGGGTGCGAGCAGGGCAGCTGACGCCTGCTGGAAATCAGACCGCGGTAACAAAAGATGCCTTGTGTTAAAGATCTGTTTCAGCCAGCCAGCCCCGAGCCAGTCTCTTCTTCGGTCATTACAGTAATTCCACAATTAAAACAAAGGAACCAAGAGAGGAGAGAGAGAGAGAGAGAGAGAGAGGAGAGAAAAAAACAAAACACCCTCACCCCTTCTTCGCGGTTTATTGTCCTGTCAAGCGGGCCTCTGCGCCATCGATTCTCACTCAGTGGTCCTTTCAGATGCTAAAAGGAGGAGAGGGGGTANGGGGAGGGGGGGGGGGCAGTGGGTGTGAGAAACACACACATAGGCTGCGATAACAAACACACACACACACACACGAGAGGAGGCGATGATCCAGCTTCAGCAGCAAGACTGCAGGAGGAGAGCGGCCGCCTCCTGCGCGCCATCAGGCGGCTTTAAATCTCCCCTTGCTTCGGCGCAGCGTTCCTCCATACCTGCTGCAGATGTTCTACGTTTCATAGCCCCTGAAATGATCTACTGCATTTCATACCTGCTGCACGTTTCACTGCGTTTTATAACTGGTGCAGATGTTCCAGTGCATTTTATACCTACTACAGATGTTTCACTGCATTTTTTACCTACTGCAGATGTTTCATTTTATACCTACTGCAGATGTTTCACTTTAGTTTACATCTGTTGCAGATATTCTACTACATTTCACACCCCTTGAAAATGATCTACCTGCTGCACGTTTCATTGCGTTTTATAGCTGGTGCAGATGTTCCACTGCATTTTATATCTGGTGCAGATGTATCATTTCGTTTCATGTCTGCTGCAGATGTTTTACTTCATTTTATTGATTGTCTCATTTTGTGAATCTGATCATACATTTAAAAAAATGTCTAAAGATGATCTGATAGAGGCTACTGAAAAAATAAACAAAACAAAACATAAAAACCCCAACAAGCTTCTATCTGCAGGGAGGAGTTCGAACATCTGAGAAAAGCTGATTAGCAGAAGGTGTAATGAATGACAGACCATGGATGGTGATGAAACAACACCTGGCAACACAAACGGGGGACAAAAACAACACAAAAGACAGGCATAATGTACTAAACATACTGTGAAAAATGTACTAAGATAAATACAAAACAGGAAATATAAAACCAAAACACCAAAAAAACAAAGAAACAAAGAAACAAAAAACAACAACCCAACAACAACGCTGAAACGGTCACGTTACCTACCACCCTCGAAGGGATGGCTCTTGACATCCTTAAAAAAGGGTCCATCTTGAGTAGAGTTGGTGGAGACGGCCTGGAAGAATGAATCAGGCAGAACTAAAGGAGCCAAGAGTGGAGACAGAACAGGTAGATGGCTCAGAGTCCACCCAGACAGACAAGGCAGAGAGATATCCAGCAAGACCCCTTTATGTCTGGACCTTGCTGTGCCAGAGAAGGTCTTGTTGATGGGCAATGGGTTTGCCCATCAACAAACTGAAACAAAACCAGGAATTACAGGAGACAAAAAAATAAATAAATCAGGACTGAACAGGAGGTTTTTAAAAGAATCCAACAGAGGCTGAGAAAAACCAAGAAGCTCATATCTACTGGGAAGAATGATTACTAAATGAGAAAATCTGAGAGGAGCGGATTAGCAGCAGGTGTAATGAATGAATAATCAGGGGGGCTGAGGAAACATTAATCATGGGAACACAAACAGGTGACTGAAAACAAAAACACAGAAGACAGGCAAATTCTTCTAAATATACTGTAAACTGTCAGGATTTGGGCTATGTTTAAGTTATTCTTTAAGTTTTATTTTGTATTGGGTTTATTGTTTCTTTTGTTTTTGGATTGTCTTCATGTTTAGTCTTGTCTTTGTTCAGTTTTTGCTCCTTGTGTTTTTTGTATTCCTGTCATCATTCACTTCTCCTCAGTTTATCACTTGTTTACCAGCCATGTCTATCTAAACCCGACATGAACAATGACCTAAGGTAAAGACAAAAACAAGAAATATAAAGCCAAATCACAAAGAAAACCCTCAACCATGACACAAACAATGAAGAAGTCCTACTCACTGCATTTGAACATAAAAAAAAGAATCAAAAACAAATCACATAAATAAAACACTTCCTTTGACAAGATGGATTATAGGGAGCTTCACTGATCAGTAATAAAACATTAAAAGGACGATCTACAGCAGTGGTGTCCAATCCTAGTCCTCAAGGGCCACTCTCCTGCATGTTTTAGTTACTTCCCTACTTTTTAGCATGTCTTCAAGTTCAGCAGAAGCCTGTTAATCACTCATTCATTCAAATCTGGTCTGTAAAAGCAGAGGAACATCTTAATTTTAGATGATTCTGAACTGCAGGATGGTGGCCCTCAAGGACCAGGATTCAGCACCACTGATCTATAGGGAACATCCCTGAGCACTGAAGTAAGGAAACTTTGGATTGGCAATAGAAAACATCCCTGAGCAGTCAAAAAACTTTGAGAGGATGAGCTATAAATATCCACATTCACTGACTCAAGGCTTAACTGAACATTATCATCAATTTTCCATAGTCAGCACCATTTAAGAGTGAAAAAAATAATAGTCTATCTATCTATCTATCTATGAAGAAGTTTAAATTCAAATACAAATACAGCCATTTAACTTTAAATAAAAATAATAATAAATTCAAATATTCCACATTTAGTGATATAACAGAGATATTATCAGAAGAAAGATGTAATCCCAAAACAAACAAGAAAATACACCAATTAGGTTGGTGTACAAAAAGAACTCCTGCTTCTGCTTTTTTCATCATAGATAAATTTTAGACTGTTGGTTGATACATCTGTGATTGTTATTGCTTTTTCATGATTATTACTGAAAAATACTCCCCCTCTGCAGATTCACCACCTGATCTCAAAGGGCTATGTTGTCTGGGGCATTAGCTCTTGGTAGGGCTTCCCATTGCAAACTGGCTTCAGGGGAGTGTTTAGACAAAGAGCTCCAACTGGAAAACTTTTATCTCTGTAATTGTCATAGTTTTGTAACAACATGAATCAAACTGCAGTGTGGTTGGTGTGTTTCTGTCAGCGTCCCACAATGAGGCGCTGTGCGGGAAGTGGCTTCCTGGTTATCGGCAAAGGAATTTCTCTTGGAGCGTAAAATGTCCTTATGGAAAAAAAAAACAACTTCTCTCTACTATGTCAGAGAGAACAGATTTCTTAACTTCTTGCAGAGAATAAATCCAGCTTTAACGAAAGAACAAGTGAGTGGGCCACACTCAAAACAAGGCAGTTAAAACAATGGGAGCAATATTCTCTTCAATTACATTGGACAACATAAGAAAAATTTCAGACCAGAATCTCTTCATGGAGAGACAGTTTCAAAACGTGTGGGTAATTTGCTGTGGCCTGTTGGCAGCGTTCACACAGAGGGGACACTGTGTCAAAAAAATTTGCGAGCCTGGCTTTAGTATAATGAGCTTGATACAGATTAAAGATCTGTGTACCCTCTTTAAAACCTTCCTCACACATCATCATCTGAAATCAACAGTCCCAGCTCTGTCTCCCATACAGTCTTCAACACAGTTGAAGGACGTGTTTGCCAACAGTTCTCAAGAACTAAAAAAAAAATCAAATTATTTCTTCAGAAGCATAAATGATCATGTGTTGCATTTATCAGTGTTAAGCTGCTGTTCCTCACTCCTCATTGTACTATGATTAGCACAAAAACTCTCTTTACCAAAGACATGATGGTAAAAAATATTATTAATTCGATACAATATTTTGTCTCTACATGTCGGTGTGAAGTGTTCAGATCTGTAAAATAAATGCCCCATGCTTTCAGTGGGGGTTTAATAGCTTTCGGTCTAATTTTGGAATCTGTGCTCGTTTTAAGCAAATTGATCTTTGACACCGGAAGAACAACTAGTTGTCAACCTTTTTATGAAATTTTACAACTCCAATGTGTTTTTACTGGTTGCACACCTAACACGCGACTATCACCGCAATGCACACGCGGTGGTGATTAATTAAATCAGTCTGCTTAGGTATCATAAAGTAATAATAAAAATAATAGCAATGTTAAAACATAAACACCTCTTTCATAGTTCTAACAGCGGCTGTGATCTTGAACGTGCCTCACGTCCGCGCGAGCAGGAAGTAGTTAACCCCAGCAACCGGATGTTCGGAGAGAAAACAGGACCAACAAAGAGGAAGAGGAGTGAGTGCCCTGGTTTTGAATCATCTCGTATCGGAAAATTAAGGACATCGCCTACTGTTTGTTGTAGGTAAGTGAGCTTTCCAGGACCGCTTTTTAAGACCGGCTGTATTTGCTCCGAGCTCCGCAGGCTAACCGCCGTTAGCCGGCTAGCTGCTCTGCTGCTAGTGCTATATTGGCGAACATTAGCTGTACAAACTACATGAGCAGCGGTGGCTAGTGGTGATATTGGGTGGGTGGACTAACAAGTACATTACAAAATTCTGTTGATTACATTTCAACAACGGAAGCATCTCTTCTGGGATACAAGAAACAAGCTTTAAAAACGAGCGGAACAGAGCTTTATGGGTGCGCCTCTACATCTCCGAACTACAAAACACCAACATAAAGCTTCTTTATTGAATAGTCCGATGTGCGGTCTTTATTACTCCCGTTACAGCTCCAACTTAACAGCAGGAACTCACAGAACGTCCCTTTCCTCCTTCACAATAAGAGTATACAACATACACAGAGTCCAGTCCTTCACAACAAGAGTCACAAACACATAGAATGTACATTCAGCTCAAAATACTCTCATAACATATGAAGCTTACACAACTTTACGTCTCTTTTGTTACCACAATGACATTACCAACAAAAGGACAAAACTGTCCTCGCACACAAAGTCAGAAAATGTTAAACTCTTGGCTGCTGCAATTACCTGCTAACTCTTATTAAATGTGTTAAATATGTTCATTTTAATTATCACGGCTGATTTGCAACACATTACACCAAGCTTCTTGACACAATCAAATCAAAACAGGTTAACAATCAGAGGAATCACAAACAGATAATACTGGAAAGTTTAACATGACGTGTGATGTGTTTTGAGAAGAGCATATGTTATTTAAAAAACGCTCACAACACTGACTTTTCTGAGACGCAAAACACAACAGTAATACATTTCAGAGAAGTTGGGTGATTTCTGGGTGGAGTCCTGCTCAGTAAACATCTCAACCCGTGTTAAAAAAAAAAAAATCAAACAAAAAAGTAAGTTGGTATAATCTGCACTGGTTATAAATAGGAAAAGTGCCCGGAGTTCAGTTTGTCATCTAGTGGTTTACTTTCTATTTGAGAGAAAGCCAGGGCATAATTTAGAACTTTTACTCCAACAAAAGCTGCTTGACTTTCCTGAAGGTAGAAAAAGACTTTTTCAACAACCCCACAGACTGTTACTTTATGTTTTCACGTACCTATATTCCAGAAATCAAACAGTTTGATTAGCCTGCACAGACTTTGTATGCCAGCAAATAAGTGAACTGGTAATGACAATATAGTTTTCTGTGGTAACAAATTTGTTTTTTGAGGTGAAAAAGCATTTATTACTACTAACAACAACCAAAAAAAGAAAAACTAATTAATGTTTTATTATTCTGAAAAAGCTTCTGAACATTAATCAAAAAACATTTGCTAAAGTTTCATGGCAGTCTCTGAAAATATGTAGAAACCAAAAGCCCTCGGAGAGCGCAAACCTCCAGTTCAGATGAAGACAGAATAGAAACATGGAGGTAAAGTGTTCCCCCAACACAACCAAGAATAAGATTGAGGGTAAACTCAACTTGTCTTCACAAATTGTTGATGAAGTCCCACCACATGGACACCGGCACACTACATCATCATACATGTCCCACCTTTTTTTTTATCTGTCTTCACTGCATTTCATTCTGAAGCTCTAAGCATTATTTTCTCTTTTGTCAGGGCGAAGGAGTTTGGATTGCATGTGAGGACAGGTGTCAGCTGAGCCAGCCATGGCAAACAACGCAGAAGATGTTGAAAACAATATGGTTAGTATAAAAGTATGTGTCACTGCTGTTCTGAAGTGCTATCTGTTTCTTCCTGCCATAATAAATTAGGTAATGATTACCCAACAGGTCTGGCTTAAATAAAACCGTTTCTGTGTCAAGGCAACAAGGGAAAAGTCAACCTGAAAGGAAGTGGAGGCATCAAATCTAGCAGTTCATTATGAAATCTATAAGGACATGAACCAGACAAGGAGATCATACTTTTCTAATGTGATAGAAAACAATAAAGAGAACGTCCGTTTTCATAGCTGCGAAATCACGAAAGTGGCCGTTGAACCCACCAGTGAGGGATGCGATGACTGCTGCTTATTGCTTTGTTTACACACCTGTATTGCCATCCACGACCCTCTGCAGAGCTGGGAAATATGTGGCGCAGTGCTCAGTTTGTGGCAAGTGTCTCTGAAAAAGTTGCAATTTTGTTCCAAAGGCCTTAGTGAACATATAGTTGGCTCCTTACTCCATCTTGTCCTTGATGGCTGACGCTCAGCAGATGCTATATGTCAACCAAAAAAGCCCAGTCTGACATTCATTCTGTTTGCGAGCTCTTGCATCGGTTGTCCCTTTCAGCCAAAAACTGTCCTGTTTTCCTTATAAGAGAAAAAAAAAGTGTACTTCCTTCCTCTGCTGTGCCACCTCACATCGTTGTGGTATATTACGCCTCCAGATTCAGCCTGTATGTCAAGCAGATAGTGGTGCTGGAACTGGTGGTGATGTAGGGCTTTAGAGTGGATGAAATTAATTGCCTTTACAACCGGTTTCATGTCATTATCAAATTATAGATGTTTAGCTCAAAGATGCAATGAAGTTGAACAGCATCGCCTCCTTCTTCGCCAACTTTGTTCCAGGTCAGTGTGGACAATCCACTTCGCTCATCAGCCATGGCTGGTGTGCCATCAGTAATAATCCCGCTAACGTTACTTCATGGTAGTTTCATGTCATCAATAGCTGGGCAAACGTTAAGGAATAAACCTCTTGTTTGGCCATCGTGGCTGTTGAGTTCCAGCATCTCTTCTGCTATGTTCATATCACCATTAACGCCTCTCAGAAAATAAAAAATAAATAACTGAGCACTGTCTGAAGTTTAAAGGGTTTAATTTTTTTTAATATTTATTGCTGTTTTTAGCTAATGCTGCTTTTTTATTTTGGTATTTTTTTAAAGCTCCTGTCTTTTTATTGTTGCTTTTAGTTAGATTATAGTTTTTTTTGCAGTCAAATTCGATTTTGCTTTTTGTATAGCACTTTAAATACGCCTACTGTTAAAAATGTGCCATGCAAATAAAGATTTATTATTGTTGTTAATATTATTATAAAAGGTTTCTGTACTTGTTTATTACATGCACTATGAAGGACTTTATTTAATCTGTTCCATTGCTGTTTTTTGGCCATTTTTACAAACTGCCTGACATAATGTTTGACAAGAAATTATGTTTTTACAGCTGACCTGCAAATTAATTAAGCTAGCATAAATCAATTAGACTACAGTATTAGCTACACAAATGCTGCATTTGGGCTCTCCATTTTATTGTCACTGTAAATAAAGGCGTTTTCTCCACAGCAGACAGGAAGAGTCAAAGTCCCTTTTCATTGCCGTTCTTCTGAACAACCCAAAACATTGCAAGGAGCTTTGTTAACGCTGTAACCGTTATACTTGTGCAGTACAACAAGCTGCATTATTCAAGTTTCACAAGTTTCAGCTTGTCTGACAGTCTGACAGTTTCAGTTCACACAGCCTTCTTGACTCTTAATGACTGAGAGTAAACATGGGGATGGTATCTTTCTCTGGCTGTGGTAGTGAGGGAGTTGAGCTCTGAAAAGCAAGCATAGATGATATTATGTACAGATGTTGGTGCCTTTTTGTTAGTGACACAGTTTAGTTGTTGTTACACAGTCTCAGTCACCTGAGAGTTGTAGTAATTGTCACCACTTAAAGATAAAGGGGGTATCCCATTACTGTGGGAGACTACGGTACTTGGAGACTCAAAATTACGGGAACATTGTGAATTTTCTATTGCAGTTTCACAGAATTTTTGAGTGTTTGCCTACAAGTGAACAGTAAGCCATGTGGCTGTGTTTTGAGCAGCCATTTTTTTTAAAAATCGTGGCCTATTTTTATTTGTTCACAATTTGAAAAATTGCATTCTTGGCTGTGCACATTTTGTTGCCCACCTCCGCTCACATCATACCCACCTCGGCCTGTTTTTTATCCACGTTTGCAGTCACCCACACACGAAGAAATGAAGACTGGAACCAGTTTTTAATTATTACTCATCATCAGTGTCGTTTTTAGACCTGAATGTGTTTTTTGTTGAAGTAGAGCTCCCTGCAGGTGTCAATTATTTAAATTGACAAACATCTTTCAAATAAAAAACAAATGTAAACTCAGTTGTTTTTGAGCTGCTAATATCCACACAGTCCTATACATTTAATGTGCACGAAACATCACAATAAATAATGTTTTCTATTTTCAGCAGGACCAACAAGAGTCCAATACAGCCCCAGAACCCATCCAGCAACAACAGGAGGCTACGGGGACCAGAGTGCGGTCCAGGGGAGGCTCAGGACCTGGAGGAGGAGATAGTGAAGACGGTGGAGGTGGCAGTGGAAGCAGCCCGGAGCAGAACGGGCAGCCCCCCACCTCTCGTCCTTCTCGAGGGGTGGAGAATGAAGAGGATGAGGATGAGGAGATGACCCTTAAATATGGGGCCAAGCACGTCATCATGCTCTTTGTTCCTGTGACGCTCTGCATGGTGGTTGTTGTGGCGACCATAAAGTCTGTCAGTTTCTACACCCAGAATGTTGGACAGGGAATGTAAGTTTTTACTTTTTTTTTTTTTTTTTTATCAAATCAATAGTTACAATAGTTTATCAAACCCATTTTAACTTTACATAGAAGGTTTCCAAAAATTGATCAGAAATAATCTGCCTCCTTGCAACCCTAATATAAAAGCACCATGGACAGCTTCTCATCATTTCAGTACCAGAATGATTTTAATACAACTCAAGTTTTACCTTAAAGCTAAAGCCAACAGAACAGTAGCTAAAAGTTAAAATAGCAAAACAGCAGCTAAAACTGGCCTTCACAAAAAGGATGGTGTAACATCATGAGGTCCTACTTTCACACACATGCACACAACAGTTTCAAACAATGGTTTTTTTTTTATTTTATTCATTTCTTTCATCTCACACCACATCTTGTGCCCAATCATCCTCACCTGGCGCTGATCTTTGAATCACCACAGCAGCTGAGCCTGAACCACACCCCACCACCACAGATGGCATCACTAGAAAGGACTGAAGCTAATTTGCCCACAGGGACATGTTAAACTAAGGCGTGTCCTGTTATCAGCATCACAGGTGTCTCCAGTCTTTGAATCAGTCAGTTTGACTATTTATAGGGTGAAAAGTAGTCACTGTGCTGTTTGGTATCATGGTGTGTAACACACTGAACATGGAGCACAGGAAGCTGAGGACAGAGTTGTTTCAGGAAATTATTGACATCATGTTAAAGGTAAAGACTATAAGACCATCTCCAAGCAGCTGGATGTTCCTGTGACTACAGCTGCTCAGATTATTCAGAAGGTTAAGGTCCACAGGACTGGAGACAACCTCCCTGGACGTGGACACAAGAGGACAACTGATGATAAACTGAAGAGACGGATAATATGAACGATAACCAAAGAGCCCAGAACAACTTCCTAAGAGATCAGAGGTGAACTCCAAGGTCAAAGTTCATCAGAGTCAGATCAGACCATCAGTCTGTTTGAGACAAAGTGGACTTAATGGAAGACGACCGAGGAGGACACCAAATCATAAAAAAGACAGACTGGACTAATAAATATGTATTGAGAAGCAACAAAGCTTCTGGGAGAATGTCCTTTGGACAGATGAGACAAAACTGGAGCTTTTTGACAACACGTCCCATCAGCTCTGTGTTCACAGAACCAAACCTGAAACAAAGAAAAGAACCCTGAACCTACAGGGGAACATGGAGGAGGCTCGGTTCTGTTCTGCTTCTGACACAGGGGGTCCTGAATCTGTTCAGGGTCCAATGAAATCTCAAGACTATCAAGGCCTTCTGGAGTAAACTGTGCTGCTCAGAGTCAGAAAGCTTGGTCTCTGTCTCAGGTCATGGCTCCTCCAACAGGATAATGACCCAAAACACAACTAAAAACACCAAGAATGGCTCAGAACCAAACATTGGACCGTTCTGAAGTGGCCTCTGAGCTCTGATCTAAATCCTGTTGAACATCTGTGGAAGGAGCTGAAACATCTGGAGAAGGAAGCCTTCAAACTTGAGACAGCTGGAGCAGTTTGTTCATGAGGAGTGGGACAAAACACCTGAGGACAGGTGCAGACGTCTCAGAGAGAGGGACAGAAACCACTGGACTCAAGTGATCACCTCAAAAGGTTGTGCAACTAAATATTCAGGGTACCATTGTTTTGTCAAGGCCAGTCTCATTAGTTTTTCTTTCTTTTTTATGTCTGGTGAACCAAAATTCAAAAGCAATGACTGATTTTCATTAGTTTTTACTAAATTGTTTATTACTTCTATCAGTTTCAAGTTTTTTTCATTGACCTTTGTGGGTTTATTTTTTATGAGCTAAAGGGACACAACTAGTTTGTGTCTGTATATACTTTGTTCTTTTGTTTTTACCTAACACTTAGAAAAAGTGAACCTAGATGCCACAATGTCAGATAAACTACACACATTTATACAATATATAAAACAATGAAACTTTATCATTTTTTAAAAATATTTTTATTTTGAGAGTTAAGCAAATTTTGTGGGTTTCTCACATTTTGTTTAGTAGGAGAGATGATTTACTCCCCTGGTTGTGAAGGTTGCAGACACCTGGACATGTCAACACGTTGTAAACCTGCAATACAACAGGTTTGCACTAGGTGGAGTTAATGTTGCGTTGTTTACTTTATAGCATCACTCCATAGTCTGACTACCAGAACAGAAATCTAATTTTAGGATGACAGAGCCCTCTTCTGGTTCGTTAAATGTAAACCTAACAGTTTTTAATTGTTGCTATTATCCAAAGAAATTGAACACTCCTAATATGTAGGGCAACTTTAAATAAAACCAAAGATAAATTTAACACATATGTATGTTTATTAATTTCATATGCTGTAAATATTGAATGTGTCTTTGTATCACCCCCCTTAGGATCTACACACCATTCCCTGAAAAAACGGACACAGTCGCTGAGAGAGCCGTCAACTCTATCCTGAATGCCACCATCATGATTACTGTCATCATCGTTATGACTTTCGTGCTGGTGCTTTTGTACAAGTACCGCTGTTATAAGGTACAGACTAACACTTCATTGAATGAATACAGGTCCAGCTTAATAAATGAGAATATCACTGAAAAGTTCATTTATTTCTGTCAATCAACTCTTATAGATTCATTACACACATATTAAAATATTTCATGCATTTGTTTCTGTTCATTTCTTGTTAAATCATGAATTAACTGTGGATATTTTGGAATTCACATTTGGCAGGTTGAAACAAACCCTAGTAACTTTATATTGAATTAACTAACATTTACCACTTTAATCTTTTGTTTCTCAGGTGATCCATGGCTGGCTCTTCCTCTCCTCCCTCCTCTTGCTCTTCTTCTTTTCCTACATCTACCTCACGTAAGTCATACACTTAAATCAGATTTATAATAGATTTTTCTATGCCAAGCTTTCCAGTTCCTGGTGATGTTATACAGTATCGCTGTCGTATCTTTGTGCTTGGCATTAGAGAGGTTTTCAAAACCTACAATGTGGCAATGGACTACTTCACCCTGGCAATAATAATTTGGAACTTTGGAGTGGTGGGCATGATGTGTATTCACTGGAAGGGACCTCTGCGGCTCCAGCAGGCCTACCTCATCATGATCAGTGCGCTAATGGCCCTGGTTTTCATCAAGTACCTGCCAGAGTGGACCGCCTGGCTCATATTAGTAGTCATATCTGTCTATGGTAAGTCCTCTAGTCTACGGTACTTCTTAACCTCTGTGTACTTTTCTGTCAGTCTACCCCAGGGCAACTGTGGCTACAATGTAGCTCACCACCATCAGTGTGTGAAAGTGTGGATGAATGGGTGAATGACTGTCTGTAGTGTAAAGTGCTTTGGGATCCTTGGATAAAGTGCTATACAAGTGCAAACCATTTACCATTTAGCTGGGAAAGCTCAAATTTTTATTTATTTATTTTTTTTACCATTTTTTGAAAATAATATGATACAGCAGTCTTTGTTTGATTTTTACCACTTGATAAAAAGAGAGACACACTAAGCTTTTTGCCGCTTTAAGAGAAAAACTCCACCCACCCACCCCTCATCTGCTGCTTGCTCCAGAGTCGGGTTGTGGGGGCAGCAGCGTGAGCAGGGACGCCCAGATATCTCTTCCTGCAGTCACCTCTTCTAGCTCTTCCGGGAGGATTGCAAGGCATTCCCAGGCCAGCCAATACACCTAGGCTGGGTCTTTCCAGGGGTCTCCTCTCAGTTGGACATGTCTGGAACACCTCCCTTACTAGATGCCCAACCCATGTCAACTGGTTCCTCTCGATGTGGAGGAGCAGTGGCTCTACCCCGAGTTCCTCATGGATAAGAAAATTTCTCACCCTGCCTCTAAGGGAGAGCCTAGCTACCCTGTGGAGAGAACACATTTTGACTGCTTGGTCTGAGGCTTTGTTATTTTTGGTCACTACCTAGTTCATAACCATAAATGAGAGTAGACCGTAGACAGACCAGTAAACAGAGAGCTTTGCCTTGCAGCTCAGCTCCCTCTTCATCACAACAGACCAGTACAGAGAACACATTACTAATGGCTTTGCTTTGTTTTTCATCTCTTAGGATTTGGTTAGAAGTTAGGATTCTGTTCTCTATATACCTATATTTATATCCCAAAAATAAACATATTTATAATGGTAAATAGTGCAGTTAGTTATCACCTGGTTTGGTGAGTTGACATCATAGTGTTGTGAGTGGACGTAGACCCACTGCAGCATATTGTCACAAACACACACTGTGCTGTGTAGGTTTCCGACTGGTTGGCAAAATACCCCAATGTTGTGTTGAAGTATAGTGTGAAAAGCTCAGAAAATCTGACAAACAGAACAAACAATGGAAATGCCTACAAGTTGTTGTGCACATGGGTGTACACAAAGGTTTTTTTTTAGGAACTGGGGCATTAAATTTTTGTAGATTTCCTAAAGAAAAAGAGCAAAAAACTGAGCTGGCAGATCGCTGTTGGGTACAGAGACAACTCACAAAATGGGAGCCATCAGATGCATGTTATTACAGCATGTTATTTTTATTTATTCATTTTTTATTTGTTCAAATGTTAACTTGACGAGTCAAACCTACACTATATCAACAGCACCTATATGTATGTGGCAGTCGAGCTTGTGCTAGAGTGTGTTGAATGAAATTAACAGAGACAGGATCATCAATAAAAACTACTATTACTTAATTTATACTTTCCGTACTTAATGTTCATTTTCTGCCAAACTGTGTAGTTCACATGCCAAAAATCAAAACAAAAACATGTAATGGGTCTATTCACCTGTCTGTTGTTATTACAGATGATCTGTTCTTACATTATTTCTCTGACTTTTGTCGTCTTTCTTCTGTCAGATCTGTTGGCAGTGCTCTGTCCTATAGGGCCTCTGAGGATCCTTGTTGAGACGGCCCAGGAGAGAAATGAACCCATCTTTCCAGCTCTTATCTACTCATGTAAGATGGACACTGATACAAGCCCTTTATTATTTATTTATTTTTTTAAATTTATTTATTGCGCCTTATAGTCCAAAGAATACAGTAGTTCATATGCCTCTGGATATTCTTCAACCCCTAATTATTTTTATATAAAACAGCGCTAAAACTAAATAAGAGAAGATAAAGCTGTCAAAAAAAGCATAGAGTAACACAACGCTTGAGAATAGAACGGTGTCAAGATATATTGCCAGACGCTACAGCATAAAACATCAGTCTGCCGATGTGAGGGTCAGAATTGAAAATAATGAAGGCATAATTTTGCCACACATCAAAGCCACACACACACACACACACACATATATATATATATATATATATATATATATATATATATATATATATATATATATATATATATATAAAAAATCATAAACTCATTCATCCAGCTTCGTCTTCTCAATGAGCTGAGAAGACGAAGCACCAGAGAGATGAAGAAGTATTCAAACAGAACAATAAAACTTTAATTTGACTGTTTTACAGCAGTTACATTCTAATACAAATAAAAACACTCATAAAAAACATTGTGCAATATGAACTAATTTTGCGTTGATTTGGCTAAACTGCACTTCCTGTTTTGACGACTTTGCAGGCAGCTGTTGGATCCGTAATAGTTCTCAAGGAAAAACAACACACAAAATGTGTGAAGTGTTTGGCTGGGCCAGGACACAGTTGTTTTTTGTTACACAATCATTCCAGTTCATCTAATTTTACTAATTTTACTTTCTTTAATGCAAGGTTCAGAGTCATGCCTGTTTTATGTTCAGGTTGAAGCTAATTGAACAATATAGTTAAGTTCAAATTAATCCCAGCACTGTTATCTTTTTTAAATTTTGACACTTTGTTGTTATTAAATCACTCTTTTCTTCCTCAGCTACGATGGTCTGGCTTGTGAACATGGCCGACACTGACAGGCCAAAGAGGAGCTCAGAAGAAGCAGGTTCACCCCAACAGGAGACACAAGAAGGTAAGTCAACATATGTCTGACTGATCACAGTTAAATCCACTTCCAGATGGGAGTCTTTCTTCCTCCTGGATTCTGACTGACTTTACTTATCAGCAGCCGTGGCATCTCCAGTGCCTTCGAGTCCATCACAGGATAATGGCGGCTTCACGTCCTCCTGGGTCAGACAGCAGCAGCACCAGCTGGGGCCACTTCAGTCCACTGAGGAGACCAGACGTGAGATCCAACAGATGCCCTCTGCTCGTCCCCCAGTTGAAGACGATGAGGAGGAGAGTGAGTGCTGAATACAGACAATTGATTAGTTCAGATATACTTTAAATCTGTGTTTCATAGGTATAAGTATTCAACAGGTCAAATACTTGAATATTGCAGTCAACTTGACTATTATCTTTCATGTCTATTTTTAGTTTTTCCTATACTTTGTTTTAGTCTTTATAATGAACAATCTTGTAAAAATGTTAGGATACTTTTTTATCAATTGTCCAAGTTTGAAGCCAATACTTTAAAATCTGTAGGAGTTTGCTCAAATCTAAAGGCTGTAAATGCCCCCCCCCCCAAAAAAAAAAAAAAAAAAAATACTGTCAAATTCATTATTTTAATTTAAAATGACCAACTTCCTGTTTGTTTGAGGTCAGTGGTGTTTGAGACATTTATGTAGTTCTTGGTGAGCTGAATAAGTTTACCAAATTTCAAACTTTTACATCAAAGTAAGGGAATAGAAAATGTTTGTTTGAACATTTCTAGTGGGGAGCTGTTCAGCTATTTTACCACATCAACACATTTTGCATATGTACGTATGTAACAGTTGTCCACAAAAAACATTTTGGTGCAGATTAGATGAAATCCGTGGAAGTTAAAATAATATTACCAAGATCAAAGTTTGTCCCAAGACCATGCCCACATTCAGAAGCATACTTACTCAAGATGATGCTGAAAAACTGGTCCATACTTTCATCACCTGCAGACTAGACTGTTGTAATGCCAGTTTAGCCAGGTGTCCAAACTACGCCTTAAAAATCTCACCGCTTATTCAGAACGCTGCCGCACGACCATATTTCTCCTGTTTTAACCTCTCTGCATTTTCTTCCAGTGACTACCAGAATCAATGCAAAATCCTCCTCATTCCATTTAAAGCACTGAATAGCCTAGCTCCAACATATTTTAATCAACTAATTGTCTCTTACAGAACTAGAACAGTTCGCCCACATTCAGGTCTCGTAGTTGTTCCAAGATTCTCTAAAACTAGACCACTTTTAATGGTTTTATTGAATCTGTGTTTCTTGTTTTATATGTTTAATCATGTACTCTTATGCATGCTTTATAAAAGGAAGTTGAGTTCTGTGATTACTCAAAATTTTACTGAGAGTTTGAAAATCTTTACAAATTTCCTGTGAGAGAAGGAGCCACATATGCTTCCTGTGATGGTCCAAAAAAAGTTTCATGTTTGATGATTTAAAAAATATAATTTTGCAGTCTCTTGCTCTTTAGATGAGTCGTTTATAATGAGTTGTTTATGCTCCCCCTTCATTCTGGTGTAAAGTCCAGTTAGTTGAACATGTGAAATCACAGATATGCTGCTTTACTTCCTCCCACTGAGCGTCCTATCCTCTGAACACATCTAACATCTCTGGGGTGTTTTATGTGTTTCTCTTTTTGTGAAATTATTATGTTGCCTTCTTTAGTCAGAACAGATTAGGAAGCAATTATTTATGGCAATTGCTAGTTTTCCTTCTTCACTCTTCAGTATTTGGAAGTCCTGGGCTCTTTCTAACTTAAATCTGTGGTAAATATGGGGTCGGAGCTCGTTTTTACAGTAATTACAGCTGTGAGACGCTGCAGGCTGTTGCGTTGAGCCGAAACTGCTTGAATTGACTCCACCCTAAATGTGGCGACCTTCTGTGTTGTCAGGGGGTGTGAAGCTGGGGCTCGGAGATTTCATCTTCTACAGCATGCTGGTGGGGAAGGCCTCAGTCACGGCCGGCGGTGACTGGAACACCACGCTCGCCTGCTTCGTAGCCATCCTCATTGTGAGTAAGCAGCTGCTGCTTCAGCCACAGAGACCTTGGTTTGATTGTTTAATGGTGTGTTTTTCTTCACAGATGAGTTTCTCTGGAAGATAATAATTAAATGTGTTTTGTTTTGTCTGTGTTTGCACCTGCAGGGCTTATGTCTGACCCTCCTCCTCCTCGCCATCTTCAAGAAAGCTCTGCCCGCTCTGCCCATTTCTATTTTCTTTGGGCTCGTCTTTTACTTTGCCACAGGTAATTTGGTTCGGCCCTTCATGGACAAGCTGGCGCTACACCAGTTCTACATTTAGCAGGAACCTGCCCTGATGTTCATCATCACAGCTCTCTGACCAACAACACGAGAGCATTCCCCACGGATCGAAAGGAGGAGCTCCTTCCTGATCTCCTCACATCCCCTCCTAAGAACCTGTGATGCCAGGACACAAGTTGTGTTTTGCTCTGCCTTTGTTTCTGGCACCAAGAGAGAGCATTCCCCACAGCAACTGTTCTTAAAGATTTTATTTCACTTTTAAACCAAGAAGTGACATTTCTCGCTCAGAGTGAAATTTTGTTTGACTGCAGCGGTCTCAGGCACAATCCAGACTTAAGTGGGAACATTTTATCCTAATTATTGCAGGGAAGCTTTGCAGCGGCCCGTCTGCTCTGTATTTCATCAACACCCTGCTTCACATCCAGACATATTCAAACCTGGGAGCTTCCCGGTACAACCAATCCTCTCCAACTGGGGCCTCACTTTATGGTTGGGCGATTGGACAAATATATCAACCATCAGCCATTGGAGTCTTTTGTCAGTAATTGCTTTTCTTTATAAAGGACATTTTTCTTTCTTTTTTTTTAGCTAGTTTGACTTTTCCTTTTAAAGGTTTTGACTTGTAAATAAATTTACAATTCAAATTCAAACCTCAGCAGGCTGTAAAACACTGATTGTGTGCAGTCCACCTCACTTATTTCCAGCAACAACACCTCTGTCTGTCAGACAGCCGCTCAGCCTGTTGAACTGACTCCTCCAAATTCAACCACTAGACTTGTTTTATTTGTGTTTTGGTTATCAGTGAAATTCTGTGGCAGATTTCTCACATCAGCTTTGCACCAAACCAGAGGCACCACAGACGAGGCTTGATTTTTGCAGCTTAGCCACATCAGATGTACCTTTTTTCATGTCATTTACACAGTTTTAGTTTATTGCCCAACCCTACTTCACATCCAGACCTAGTCATAGCTGTCCAGCCAGTCCTCTCCACCTGGGGCCTTCCTCAGGGACACCTAGATGTTGAGAGAAGGAAGAGTAGTTCATTAAATCTCGTTTTAAAGGCTTCAACAAAGCATCTTTCTTATCACAAAGTCTATTTTCTTCACTTTCAACCTGAACCCAAGAACACATCGCACTAAAGGACAGTCTAAAGATGATACTACTGGTAGTTAGAAATGTGTAGTTTGATTGTGTTTGAGATGTCAGTCACCAGAATGTGCTTTGCTCACTGCTGTTAGTGGTAAAAATGTTTATTTTTCTTTCATTTTTAGAAACAAAATGTCCAAGTGCTGCAACTTGACTGACTTAACCACAAAAAGGAGAGCTTTTTTTTTCCTTCTTCTTCTTTTTATGTGGAAAGTGAAATAATTTTCTTTGTAGATTTGTACTCAGATTTCTTGTGGGGTTTCACCATGTTTTCTGCCCTCAGCGTCACGGTTGAAAATTCAGGCTTCAAGTGGGAGGAAGCGACACGCAGTGATAAACTCGCCCCAGAGAAATGTCGGCCATGTTCTGGTAGCCGCTGAGCAGTCGGAGAATCAGTGCCTTGCTCAAGGGCATTTCAGTACTTGTTGTTGTTACTATGTGACATAATTGTGTTTATTTTTTTTCCTTCCAGAAATTGAGCTTTTTTTCCCCCACTCTGTCCAGGGATTGTAACTTTGTGGTCATCTGGTCACAAACTCAAAAACCTTTATCTGCCCTCACAATGCTCGCCTGGTGCTGGTTCAAACTATGCTATGTCAGACATTGAAATAATTTCAGCTGTACACACTTAATGATGTTTCTTTGTCTGTTTGTTCTTCAGTGTGCTAAAGAAAAAAAATCTTTGAAACGTGGATTTTACTTTTAATTGGGTTCCTGTTGGCTTTTAAAAAAGAAACTGAAAAATGTGAACCTTGTTTCCGATTGTTGACAGAAAGTCGGCATTCTGGACTTCTAAATTAGTGAGGAGATTAAGCTTCATTTGATTTTTGAATTTGTGGACCTCAGTTTCTCTCTCTTTTTTTTTTTAATTAACTAATCTCAATAGATTAAGCGTTATTTTTTTCCCCTATATTACATTAAAACAAACCAAAAAAATTGTCTTAGGAAAAAAAAAAACAACCCATGAATGAATGTGATAATATTGAACAAGAGGACCAGCTGCACTGATTGCTTCTATTTGTTGCAATTAGTTTTCATGCCTGTAGAGTAGTGAAGTCCAGAGGCTACAACACACCTGTTTCACTGGGCCGCGACAAAATTGCAAGAAAACAGGTAAATTTCCCATTGCAGTCTCACTGAATTAAAACTGAGTGTTTGCAACCAAACGACCAGCAAGCACGTGGGCCAGATTTTAAAAAGAAAAGCATGTTCACAACTTGCAAAACTGCATTCTTGCCCATGCACATTATTTTGTTGGCCACCTCAGCCCCCATGTTTATGCTTCGTTCCACCAGAGTACACTTTGGAAATGAAGATGAGCAGATTTAGACAGTTATTTTTTTTTTAACATTAGTGCAGTTTTTAAGCCTGGACATGTTTTCTGTCAGAGAAGAGCTCTGGTTCAGGGGTCTAAATACAGCTCTAACATTCTTGAGGCAGGTTGGAGACACCTGCAACAAAATTGCAACTATTTTAAGATCAAATTTGTTTTGAACATGTTCAAAATTCAAGCAACAAGACTTTGAGCCTTTGCAAGTCACACAGGAAAATTGAGAACCAACATGAACGTTTCGAGACATTTTGGAGACTTCCTCGTGAGTGCTGTTCACCAACTAGTCTCAGGAGTCGCAGCCCAGTGAAATACTGGAATAAGATTTAAGAGTTTTTCCCGTTTTGTTTTTAGGGAAGTCATTGTGTGACTGGCTTTTTTTTTGTACTTCGCATGCTTTTATGTTTGTTATGCCAGGGTGTTCTGATTCAGATTTTGTTCTTTTTTAAATAAACTAAAAATTGAAATTTCACTGCTTGTCTGTAATGTGACATGCAGACTTAAGAGGACTTCATTTTGATTTCATAGCTGAAATCAGTCGAGAGTTTGAGAGCTATAGAAAGGGCATTGTCAAAGCAACTGTGAAACAGCTGAATTGCAGTTAGCAATAATCCTAAAGTTTACCTTTTTCAGCAGTTATTAATATAAAAAGATTGTACAATGAAAATAATTTAAAATAATTTACAACCCCAGTTCTGTCAAGTTGAAACTTGTAAAATTGAGAAATTTTACCATTTTTTTGTGGGAAAAAAGTAACTTTAAATTTTACGGCAGCACCCACATCTCAAAAAAGTTGGAACAGGGTTAACAAAAAGTCGTAAAAGTAAGTTTTACAACTAATTGGGTTAATTAGCAACAGGGCAGTCAGAGGACTGGGTGTTTAAAGAGCAATTTAGAGAGGCTGAATCTCTTAGACGTAAAAATGAGCAGAGGTTCACCAGTCTGTGAAAAACCAAGTAAAAATTGTGGAACAATTTTAGAATAATGTTCCTCAATAAAGAATTAGGAATACTTTAAATATCCCATTATTTACAGTTCATAATATCAAAAGATTTCAAGAATCTGGAGAAATCTCTGTGCTTCTCTGGACTAAAGCTCATTTAAAATCGACTGAGACAAAGTAGAAAACTGTTCTGTGGTCACATGAATTGAAGTTTGAAATTCTTTTTGGAAACCAATCATTCATCCATTTTCTTTACTTTCTTTTTCGGGCAAAGTTGCAGGGAAGCTGGTCCTATCTCCAGCAGTTGTGCAAAAAGAGGGGACGCCCTGGACCAGTCCTGTTTGAAATCACGGAGACCAATTTTTCTGTACTAAAGAGGAAAGGGACGGTCCGGCCTGTTATCAGTCAAACAGTTCAAAAGCCTGCCTCTCTGATGGTATGGGGTTGCAGTAGTGTCACTGACATGGGTTGGAAAGACGCCATCAATGCAGAACAATATATAAGATTTTAGAACAACATATACTCCCATCTAGATAAGGTCTTTTTCAGTAAAGTTCTTACATATTTCATCAAGACAATGTTAAACCTCAGACTGCATCATTCCAGCAGCATGGCTTCATAGTAGAAGAGTCCAGGAGCTGAACTGACCTGCCTGCAGTCCAGAAAAGAAAGAGATGCTCCACATTGGGGAATATGAACCTATAGCAACTTTTTTGGCAGTGTGTTGCAGCCTATTACCTTTTGTTTTCCTGAAAATGGTGCAATTTCCTAATTTAAACATTTTATAAAGTTTAGGATAAGATTTGCAAATCATTGCATTCTGTTTTTATTTACAGCTTACACAACCTCCCAGCTTCTTTGGAATTGGGGTTGTACTTTTCATAAAAAATAAAAACATGTAAGTTAAGGTGTTCCTATCAATAGAGAATAACTCAGGTCTTACTGGGTTCAGACACTTAAATGGTTTGGTGGTAAGAAGAATGTCTGATAATGGGTCTGGATGTGTAGTTGTGGTCTCAGCTTGTAAAGTGGTTAAATATAAGGCAACTGGACTTATTTTGATTCTGAAAGCCAGTAATATGCACACTTTAGACAGGGAAGGCAGGTGGTTTGAAGGAGGAGTGAAAAGAAGCCATCTAGGTTAAACATGAAAAACTAGCTTTAAACTAAGGTTCTACCACACTACATTTTAGGTCAATATTTATAAAATTGACTGAGTGATGGCTTTTTTTTTGTATTTTCTAAAACCAGGTGTTAGCTATCTTGAAAGATATTGACTCAGTTGTAGATGTACAAACAGTGAATATTATCTAAGAGTTTCATTAAAATCTGTTCAATGGTTCATGAGATATTTTGCTAACAGCATAGAAACAGACATACATGGGTGAAAAGAATGTTGTCTGTCTTTGCCTTTTGGCGGCAGGAAATATTAAGCTGCAAGCAAAATATTCAGTTTAGTTTATTCGGTAAATGCTTTCTACACTGCAGTTCATTTGCCACGTCGGTGCAGAGGTCAAAGGTCACAAGGTGGTACTGCAAGGAACCTAGTGTTCTGGTAAGGTAGCACGGGGTACGCACCAGTGTATGGTGGATTCAGGCTGTTCACAGACTGATCCATTAGAACCTGGTTTGACCTGGGGCTCTGGTGGAGGCATCATGGGTGGAAATGAAATGTATTTATGGTAACCTTCTCAAATATCCCACTTTGCCAGTTGAGAATGAATTCAGGGGTAAAAAAAACACATACGATTAAAACTAGTCAGAATTTTGGGTACCAATTGACCAACATTTAATAAACCTGTGGGACAGTGTGTCCTTTAGGTTTATGTGAGCTGCGTTCAGTGGTGACAAGAGGTCGTCTGACGCTGTTCTGGAGGAGGAACCAGTGGGCCTTTCGCGTGAGACCTACTTGCTTCCTCGGATACACCCGACAGAGAGTTTCCTGCTTGAGCAGTCTCATGACAATACTCTGCGTGCCGGTAGAGTGCGGTGGGTGGCCTCGGTGCTTGAATTACAGAGGCAGGCTGGGCTCATGGCTAACCTGAAGAAATGTGCAGTTGGACAACGGGAGGTACAGTGGGCATGTGTGGCCTCAGATTGAAAGAAAACACGATCATTGGAGCCTACCAGCTGCCCAAGACCAAAAAGAAGGTAAGGAACCTCTATAGGAGGTTCATACTGAACTTTGCAGACCTGACCAGCCCCTTGACTGACTTGACCCAAAAGGGTGCCTAAGTCAGGCAGTGGGGATATGTGATGGTGGTGTCCGTAGTAGCAGCTAAGAGGAGGGGGCTGCTGGTGGCTGATAGATCTGTGTACAGAACAGTGCCATACAGCAGAAAGTGTCTCCTGGAAAAGGAAGAAATAAATAAACCACTTATTGACTTACGAACTGTGTTTGGCTCTGTGACTGCTGGGTGTTAAAGTAGCAGTAGGAGTAGTTGTTGTATGTTTGAAATCTTTATCAGCCAATGAATCCTAATAAAGTTAAAGCAGTTGTGGGAAATAAAATCTCATACTGTTGTGCAGCACAAGCTAGTTTCAAAATCCCATGTACAGTTTATAGGATCAGTCTCTTCAGGAGGTTGGATAAGTTAACCATTGATGACTTTAACTTAGACTTTAAGTGAGCTTCAAAACCCTTCTTCATTTTTTGCAAATTTGATTTAGGAAGTGTACAAATTTTATTAAAAAAATGATTGCGAACATATCATGAAAGCCATGCACGTATCTAAATGGTGCAGGAAGGTGTCTTTAACGGGGGCATCACATGTCTTTGTAGGCCTTTAAGCTGGTTTGCTGACGACAAAGTGAACTGAGGTAATCTGTCAGTCACTTCTATCCTCTAAGGGAAGACTATGAATCTGTGTGGAACACCTTTGTGCATTAGAAGTTTCTAGGGATAACTCCGCTAAAGAGATTACTGAGCAAGGAGGGACGTCTGCTCCATGTGAGACAGGATTAGACTTCACTCATCGCATCAGACAGCCATCAACACAGACACTCAACTCTGGGAAAAACCTGAAAAAAAGAAGAGTTTTAAAAGCCATTTTAGGGTGTGAAATATTTGAAACAAGATGTCCAAGGACAAGCTGGAGAGCCTGGTGCATCGTATGGAAGAGACGCTCTCAGAGATGGAGCAGCTGAAGCTGCACTGCGGGAAACAGAGCGAGGAGCTGAGCCAGTTGGTGGTGGAGCTCCGGCGGGAGAACCAGGAGCTGGTGGAGAAGTACAACCAGCTCACTGTGGAGATGAGGGAGGCCAAGGAGATTATAGAGCAGCTTCAGGACACGAAGTACGCCTTCAATGCAAAGGAACGGCAGGCTCAGAAGCTCAGCCGGCAGCTCTGAGGCCCAACATGCACACATGGAAACAGGATGTTCAGTGGATGTGATCTGGGTGTGCTGCAGCCAGAATCCAGGATGAACACAAGACTGGATGAGGTGGATCAAAACTCCATGTTGCATAAGAACTGGGTGGTCATGGAGGCTAAACTGAGAGCAGCTGTTTTCTTTACATACAGATTTTTTTTCCCCCAATGAGTAGAAGGATGCATGTAAAGCAGAATAATTTGAATGTAGCCTAAATCCTGTGGCTCAGAGCTTCTTTTTTTTAACTTTGGCCAGATTTAATGACCAGGAAAAAAATTGAGGGTATGGATGTGGAAAATGTGAATTCTGGGTAAAAAGATATTTTTTCAAAGTCTGAGACAAATATGTAAGACATTTGCTCATTAAGTCTTCTGTAATTTAAACACTATTTTTGGAACAAGGACTGTAAAGATTTTAGTGGATAGCAGTTAGTTTAAAGTAGGTGGTCATCTATTTTTGGCTTTTGCAGAGCTGAACGCTAAACTTATCCCTCCCCACAACATTTTGAGGTTTAAGACTTCAAGGTGCCACTTTCTGCAAAAAGAAAAGTACATCAAAAATAGAGCAAGTGTGATTTTGTGCATATGATTTGTTAACAATAATCCAATTCTGCTGATGTTAATAAAGAAGATTAAACTCTATATTTGCTGTAGAGTTGAGACATTTACAAACCAATCGTTACATCCTTGTGATTTATTCTGGCTCTGTGATGTTTACAGATTACATAAGACCTCAATTAAAGCTATTATAAATGTTGTTGTTTTGTTTTGTCCTTTTCGTTCCACTAAAAATGTCAGTATGTGAAAGTGTAAAGCTCCGGTTCACAGTTTGAAAACCAGTGTGCACAGAACTCAATAATCACCATCACTATGTTCTCAGGACCAAACTACACTGTCATCAGATACGTCTGTATCAGATCAGAGCATTGTTAGAGTGATTGGAAGGTTTTCACCTCAGATATAGCAGGAGATTTATTTGCTGATTTCAAGACACTTTCATTAAGTCTTTTGTGCATAATATGGCTTCTTGTTTACGTGTACGTCACACAAAGTCACGATTCTTAATGTCCATATCCAGCCAAATTATTCTACTCCACAGTGGACAGAAGACTGTTTGTAGTTCAGGCCTGTTCTTGTATAACTAAAGGAGATCTCCACAAAAGCACATCTGTATTCTGCCTGGTGAGTTTTATATAACCTGCTGTTTGTGACCTATCAGCTGATTAATAATCAAGTGGACCTTTTGAGGGTAGGCAACAGTATATATATATATATATATATATATATATATATATATATACATGTTATTGCCTGTGATTGTTTAGCATGCTGATTTCCACAGGTGAAAAGGAACTTGTGGCCCTTCAGGGTTTTGTGTACATTCACAAATACTTAATACTTAATAAAGCATAATTAGTCCTCACTTTAAAAGAGTTCACAAAAAGACTTAAATAACTACTAGCAACAGTCTTAATTATTATTGCAATGTAGGATAAATATATAGTTAATTCAAACATTCTCTAACCATTAAAACATGTCTAACACATGGTGTGAAAGTACATTTATATGACCATTTACATACATCTACACACAGTATATAGAATAGTTAATTCACGAGTTATTAGGCATTAATAAACATTAAGTAGGTTGTTTGGAAAGTACTTAGCCCTTATGGGTAAAGCATTAATAAATGTGGTAATTTATAGCTTATTAAGTGTGAATCATCCATAATTAAGTTACTTAATCATTTATTAATGATTAAACAAGGCTAAATAAGGTGTAGTTATTATAAAGTGCTACCAATGCTTTAACATGGACTTTTTCTGCTTTCTTCCATTCAAGGATCAGAGCCAGCTACAGCACAAACATTCAGCTGGTCCAAGGGATAATTCAGACACACTAGCCAAAGCTACTGCCAAGGACATGAGACCAGAGACGGACTGAAGCTTTCCTGATAAGCAGCTGTGATAGCCAAGGATGTCTGCATTAAGCTAATAAGTTCCTCACCTATTCTCGGGAGTTCTATCCTGAATGTGCCAAAGATAAATAACAACGTTACAAACGTTCCCCACATGGACTTCATTAAACAGTGGAAAGTTCTCTTTCAGTGGTCAGAATACCTAATTTATTTGCTATGTGGCTGTGGTTTGTCCTTGGTAACATATTATATTATACAAAATTATATTATAACAATTTTGTAAACATTCTGAGGTTGATAACAATCAGACTTATTGGTATGACCATACTTTTTTAAAATTTTGGATGTATTTAACTAAATAGCTTCCATCTTCTGGGGGATCCCAAGGTGTTCCCAGGCCAGAGAAGATAAACAATCCCTCCAGTGGGTTCTGGGTATGCCCAGAAGTCTCCTCCCGGTGGGACATGCCTGGAAAACCTCCAAAGGCGGGCACCCAGGAAGCATTTTAATCAGATGCCCGGACCACCTCAGCTGACACCTTTCGATGCAGAGAAGCAGCGGCTCTAATCTGAGCCCTTGATGACAAAGTTTCTTACCTTAACTTTAAGAATGAGCCTGGCCACCTTCCATGATCTCGTTCATTCAGTCAGGATCCATATCTCATGACTTTAAGTGAGGGTTGGAACATAGATGGACCAGTAAATTGAGAGCGCTGCATTTCACTCGTCTTTCTTCACCATGACTGACGAAGCAACACCCTCTTTACTGCAGACAAGACTCCAATCTGTCGATCCATCTCCCGCTCCATCCTACCATCACTCTTGAACAGAACTCCAAGATACTAAAATTCCTCCTCTTGAGGCAGAGATTTATCCTCAACCACGAGTAAGCACTCTACCTTCTTCCAGTTGAGAATCATGGCATCAGACTTAAAAGGGGCTGAATCTTATCCCAGCCGCTTCACACTCTGCTGTGAACATTCCCAGTGCACGCTGAAGGTCATGGCCTGAAAACGCCCACAGAATAAAAAGCAGAGATGAGACCCAGAGGTTCCCAAACCAGACACTCTTCTCTTCATGACTACACCTTGTCCATGAACACCACAAACAAGATAAGAGACAAAAGACAGTCATGGCAGAGGCTAACCCACACTTAGTATTAGCTGGACTTTTTGCTGAGAAAAGTGACATTGGCACCCCATCCCACAGCACTCCCACAGAATGCCTTGAGGAACATGGTCACAAGCCTTCTTCAGATCCACAAAACATATAAACTGGAAAGTCAAACTCCCATGACCCCCTTAGCAACTCTGCAAGGGTAACAACCTTGTCCACTGTTCAAACTTCACAACAGAAATGTCATTCAAAGTAAAATGAGTCACAGAAAGTTGGTCTTCACATGACTGAACTTAATCGGTTTTTACACAAGCACAGCATAAGCTTAATGTTTTATAGATTTTACCACAAAATGTTCAACTTACACTGTTACACTGTGATGATGGCACACACTTTAACTTCTGATCTGTCTAAATTTCCTATATCTTTGCAAACCTTTTGGATTTTCACAGTCTTTTTACTTTTTATACAGTGTATACATCCAAACACAGGTACTTTTATCTTTCACTTCTATAGGACTTGCACAGAATGACTTCCTTTCAATTCACTTCAGTTCAGTTAATTTACTGCATGTAGCTCCAATTCACAGCAAAGGTCATCTCAGGGCACTATACAACAACAAATCCAAATTCAGTAAAAAGCAGATCCAGAATGAAATACATTCACATACAGTACAATATGAAATGCAAATTCGTAAAAGTTATCAGTTCATATAGCACCAATTCACAACAAAAGTCATCTCAGGGGACTGTACAAAAACATCCACATACATCATAAAATGCCAGTTAGTACAAGTTGTCGACCTAAGGAAGCCAGCAGATTGTGTTAAATCTTCACTTTATTGCAACCTCCCATCTGGAGCAGCACAGAGGTGACAGTAGAAAGGAATGACTCCCATTTTTCCCATTTCCTCGTGTAATGTGAACTATTGTGACATTCCTGCTATGATAACTTTGCTGGAGTGCACTTGAGCCTTTCATTAAATATGAAATGTCCTGGCTAGAACACACTTTTTCCTTGCCACCTCAAGCAAACAACAGTTCTCTCAGTTCTTGTGGAGTACATAACAAGCTTAAGCTTACAGCAGCATACCTAAGGAACAGCTCAGAAACCCATGTGTAATATGTTGGATAGGTGATCTTGAACACATGCCTGCAGGTGAGCCACGCCTATAGCTTTAATTGACACATCTGCCTGCAGTCAGGAGTAAATACTTAAAAAAACAGGGTGGTTCAGACAAGCAGTAGACTCACACAAGTCATTGGAGGACAACTGGCTGTG
The DNA here is from genome assembly GCF_001649575.2 of Kryptolebias marmoratus. Taxonomy (NCBI): domain Eukaryota; kingdom Metazoa; phylum Chordata; class Actinopteri; order Cyprinodontiformes; family Rivulidae; genus Kryptolebias; species Kryptolebias marmoratus. The sequence continues at coordinate 6,496,502 of NC_051439.1, forward strand.
AGCTGAGGAAATCACAAGCAAAGTTTAGAAATATTTGTAATATTTTGTTTTAAAACTGTTTTTTACCAAGCTTGTGACCACATTTAGGTAGTTTCAAGTTTCAAGCTGCCTTGGTGGATAACTTTGGTCAGCAAAAAATGTAACAAAATACAACTAGTTTGTTGTATTGAATTTAGATTCTCTTATCATAAATGGCTTATTTTACTCCTGTTTTTAGGTGTTGGTCACTGCTGTTTTGCCCACTGTTATTTAATTTGTTTGTAATTTTTAGCCATTACCTTGATCCTGTGTGCCATAGATTTCGACCAAGTTTTTAATCATTCATCATGTGCCTGACAAAGAGTTTGGCCTGCATGTAGATTTTCATTTTAGGAAGATATTTTTTCCAATTTTGTAGTCCCTGTTTTACACCTTCCTGCCAAGCAATTATAGTTTTTGTTTTTAACTCTCTTGATTGAAATTGAGATAAATTTTATGTTAACACTACCTGCTTTTGCCTTACTGCCGGGAGTGATAACATGTTTTAAGTCAAAAAATGTGGGAGCAAAAATGTAAGTTTGCACCCCCACTTCAGAAAATGGGGGAGCAGCTGCTCCACCTGCTCCATTGACCAACTCATTGCTGTGGTGGTTTAATAACTTTAATGTGCTTATGGTTTGTAATCTGCAAGCATGTGCTGTTAATAAATGCAAAACAATGTAAGTATCAGATTGAGACTCAGTGTTGGCTGATTCTTACTTTTTTAAATGACTGAATCACTGTCGAAGACAAAACAATCCTGATAAGGACGTCCCCAGGTCCTGTGATTTCTGTAAGCTCAGTTTATGTTTGAGGAAAAGTGACAGAAATATCCCATAGTACTTTCTGCCTTTCGTATTAAAGCGGATGACAAGCTAAACCTGACAGGAAAATAAAAACCTGTCTTGTGTCAACTGGTGGCAACATTTGGGACTCATTTGTGGCTAAAAGCTTTCACATCAGAACCTATAGTTAAAGGAGATGGTTTGGATGATTGCCCCAGTGTTACATGCTCCACATGTACAGTTAGGACTAGAAACTTAAGACAAACTAACACACACACACACACGCACACACACACCCACACTGACTGTTATTTTTACAGTCTAAAATTACCTACACACACAAACACAGCTCTGTCAGGAGGGGCTGGAAGAGCTGCTGGTTTAAAAGGCGCAGAGAGGACAGCCTGCAGGAGGTTTCACCAACAGGACTTCATCTGCTCTGGCTCAGTTTCCTGTTGGGACAGAGACACAGAGACAGACAAGAGGGGGAGAGACACAAAGAAACTCAGAGACAGAGAGACGCAGAGTAAGGGGAAACAGAAGGAGACTAAAGTTTCCAGCCAGACAGACTCCGCACCGAACCAGTCCTGTCAGCTGTGAGTCCTGAACCATCCAGCAGTTCGCAAATTTAAGAGCCACTGAACAAGGTGAGTTATTTTTAGTCTTCTTACATTACTGTCTCATCCTATATTGATACAAGATGGAGGGAAAACTAAAATCATCAACAACTTCACCTGAATGTTTTTTCATTGACAAGAAATAGAGCTGAAATTGTGTTGCTCTCTGAGATTTAAAGGGAGATGGTGAAGGTCAAACATTTACTCAGGAATGTTAGGCTCCCTTGGAGCAGGAAATTACAACTAACCTGCAGGCAATAATGTAAAAAAAAAAATCAACATTTTTTATTGTTTTGTACACATTCTAATATGCTTCCCACCCGGTACATCAGACACAAGACACAGCTTGTCCTGCTGAATGAAGACAAGGAGAACAGCATGTAATGACCTGTGGGTTTATGGGCTGCAACAATAATCACTCCAATCACACAGCGGCTTACTGTAATAAACAGACCGTCAGTCTGTTTTGGATCAATGTTCACAAAATGAACTTCAACAGCTGATGATTAAAACCAGGCTTCTGTTGATTCTTGTAGTTATTTTTGTGGAGATCAGCAGCTGTTCTGAGAGGTCAGAGGTGGTTCAGCTGCTCCAGCTCACCCTCTTTCTTTGTGTCAGAAAAGGCAGGAAACTTTCTGTTTAGTCTGAAATAAATGAACAGTTGCTCCTGATGCAAAGAAGGAAACACGGTGCCTTGTGAAAGAATTCACCCCTCTTGGTATTCTCTCTATTTGTTTAGTTGCTTTACAACCTGGAATTTAATTGGATTTTGTAATTTGTTTATAGGTAATATTTCTACAAAAGTGCTTCCAATTAATAAAGTTAAATGGGGAAAAAAATGGTTGGACGGTTGCTGCTTGTATCCAACAATCTTAAAATCAAACCACAGATTCTCAGTTGGACTGAGGTCTGAGCTTTGATTGGATCATTCCAGGACCTTTAACTGGTTCTCCTTAAACCAGTGGAGTGTTTCTTCAGCAGAGAGTTTAGACTCATTGTCCTGCTGGAAGGTGGAACGCTGTCTCAGTCTCAGATCTTTTAAACAACAAGTTCCTCTGAAGAGTTTCTCTGTATTTTGCTCCATCCATCTTTCCTTTAACTCTGACCAGTTTCCCAGTCCCTGCTTATGTAAGACATCTCCACAGTATGATGCTGCCACCACCGTGCTTCACTGTAGGGATGGTGCTCTCAGCATGATGACAGGTAGTTGGTTTACCTCTGACATGATGTTGTCCTTCATGTTTAATCTCATCTGACCAAAGCACCTTCTTCCACAATTCCAAACAGTTCAGCTTTTTTTCCTGCTGCTCTTCCATGAAGCTCAGCTCTGTGCAGCTTCTGGTTCTACTATGGACAGATCCTCCTGTCTCCATCAGGGTTGTCTTTGGCCTCCTGAATGTTCCTCTGATTAAAGCCCTCCTCACCCACTCTTTGAGTTTTCATGGACAACCTTCTCTTGGCAGGTTTGCTGTGGAGGCATCATCTTTCCATTTCCTAATAATGGATTTAATGGAGCTCTGTGGGATGTTCAGGGATCTAGAATATATTTTATAACCCAAACCTGATCTGTACTTCTTTACAACTTTGTCTTTGACCTGTGGGAAGAGTTCCTGCAAAAGAAACAATTCAAATACAACATGATCAAAGCAGCGTCTGACTTTGTTTTTGTTGCGTCAGCCGATTAAAATCTCAACAGTGAATAAAAAAAAAAGATATTTCCAAATCCAAGGTCAGTCCCTTTAAGCTGTAAAAGAAACCACTCAGAAAGCTGTTTATAGTTCAGCCTGATGATCAGAGCTGCAGGATGTGAAGCACAAACTGATGTCTAAACTTGGAAAGGTTTCGTGAAATGCTGCAAGGCGACAGACTGCTCTCTCTCTCTCTGCTCCTGTGTGTAATTTATGTTTGAAAGTGCTTCACATCACTTCTTGTTTCCTTGGTTGAACCACATGTATCAGCCTATATAACTTTATATATATATATATATATATATATATATATATATATATATATATATATATATATAACTTTGATTGTTTTATTTTTGACAGATGCTTCTGGCTCTGATAATCTTTCAGCTGCTCCTGGCTCCAGTCTTCATGGTAAACTCTCAGTGATGCACACCAACACCACATGTTCGCATTGAATTTCTTACTTAATCACTTCTTAAATATATATTCTCATATTTCTTTAAAAACAATGTAGTTTATACAGAAGTTTAAATGTTGTAGTGTATACTTAGGCAGTGCATTACTGGGAAGTCCTAATTAAGCCATTTTAAGCACAAATAGTATTTTAATTGTTTTACTGGATTTGAAGATTAGCCACACTTTCTATTAAATATATAGTCTAAAAAAACTACTGAGCCATAAATCAAAAAATTAAAAATCTAAGATGTAAGTCAGTATAGAAAACAGTTACCAGAAAATCTTCTTTAGCTAAAAAATAAAGTTGCAATAAGATCTTTAGATTGTGTAAAACCACCTTGACATTATGCTTATCAGACAAAAACACATGGATTTTATTAACAGAATGCTGCATTTGGTTTTGTGTAATATATGTGCGTTTGGTGTTTTTAGTAACTTTATGAAAAAAGAGATTAGCTTTCCCTTAAACATTTATTTTGGCATCAACCTATCTTAAATTTAGTATTACAATTAATTTAGTCTAATTTAATTAGTCAGAAAATGACATAATAACTTTAGAATGCATTACTTGTTGGTTTATCCAGGTGCCCAGTGTGGATTACTGGGGCTCCTGGGCTTCCTATGGTGAGTGCAGCCGCAGTTGTGGCACCGGCGTGACCGTGAGGAGCAGACGCTGCATCACTCAGAGGTACACCTCACGCTGAGTTGATCTGTTTTTGTCTGAGTTGGGTGTTGGCTGCTGGAGAGGATCAGACTGGGAGGGAACAATTTCACCTGCCTGTTTGGATTTAAAAATGAAATGATAATTTAAACACTTTATAATTTCACTTCTGCATGTGTGTTTTGAACCTGAAGGTATCATTTTCTGTTTTTTTTTTGTTGGTTTGTAAAGTTCCTTCTCTTGTGTCTGACTGGAAGACGTTTGGAGTCTGGAGTCCTGCTGAGAGTAGCTGCCAGATATTTGTGTAAATGTTGTGTTCACGTAGTCTGTTATTGCTGGAATCCAGCTGGAATGTTGCTTCTTCTGGTAACACATGAGGAGATGTCTTCATCAACTGCAAATAGTTTTTATGCTGACTTTCAGTAAGCAGTTCAAATGAATACTCAGTGAGCAAATGCACTTTTAAGGTAACGTTAAGATAACAGAGGACTTTTTAAATTTAGGATTTTGACACAATAAATACCCAAACTGGTTGCCTTCTTTTTAGAGGGTTTCATGATCTATGAGGATCTACAAATAACAGAGCAGCTAAATTCCAATTTTCCTAAACTTAACTTTGTGCACCATTGTTAAGTTATTTTAAAATGATTTTTTGAGTTTTCATATCTTTGGTATTTGCAGCTTTTAAGCTTTTCAAGATTTTGTGAGTTTAATCTGATAGAACTTCTTGTCCTGGTACCTGACTCAGACCTTGTTGACAAACGGAGGAGGAACAACTTAAACCCCCTGCTTCTTTCTATGATTTGCAAGCAGAACACTAATGTGCAAAGGATGTTATAAAGCTGTAAATTACTTTCATTTTGAAAGTGAAAGTTTTTGCTTTTCCAGGAGTAGCTCATTCCTAACCCTGTCATCCAGAACTCTCCAGGGTTCTTTGGCTCATTAAAGTTTCTCAATACAAATATAAAATATAAGTTTTATAATTAGCTATAATATGATTTTCATTAATGGCTATTAACATTGTAATTGGGCAATAAAATCCCGAACCAGTCTAAGCTTTTGTGAAAGAAAACTTCTCCATCCAGTAAAATAAATTTTTGTTGGGTTTGAACATGTTGCTCTGAAGTCATGTTCCCGACCTGAGGTAGATGTGAAGGACAGCTGCAGGTGATTGTCAGTGAGAGGATCAGGATCTAGATTTGCTGCTTCCCACGTGTGGAAATTACTCTTCCTTGTTTCTTTCCTCTCAGGTCACATTAATGTAGCAGAATCCTCCAAACACTTTTTGGTGAACTCTCTATCAGAGAACAGTTTACTGTTTTTTTGCCATTTTGTCAGATATAACAGAACTAGTCCTGACCGTTCCGTTCCTGGATGCAAATCTTGGTCTTGTCTGCTCTGTGTTGAGTCTAATGGTGATGATTTAATTTACAGTCCTTAAAAACAATGCCCTGTCCTCCATAAACTAAGCTCACTGAATTCAGTAAATAAACTCTTTAAATTTCTCACACACTTACCCGTGGAGAGACTCCACTGCACTCACACAGAGGCTACTGAAGCAAACGTCCACTCGCCTTCAAAATAAAGACACCACAAAGCCGATGTCAAAATAAAAGCAGGGAATTGGGATTTGTATGCAGAATGCTTTATATTTGAATTCTGATTTTTCATTGACCTCTTGGACTGAGATAGAAATGGCTAACAGGCCGGATGTGGCCTATGGGCCATACGATGTGTTATATTGAAAGGATTTAGATGTTTTCCGAGGTAATAATCTAAAACCTATGTGGTAAAATAAAACTACCTGAAAAGTTTTAATGGAGATTTTTATCTGCCATTGAAGACAACAAGTCATAGACATTTGAGTCTGATATTTTATGAGCTTAAACAACGAGTGTTTGGAAGCCGAGGCTTAGTCGCATTGAAACTGCAAGGAGGGAAAAGAAGGCTTCAGTGTTTTTTCTTTTCAATATTTTTCAAAATTTATAATTGATGTCAGACACAAAAACAAAAACAAATGTTCTCTTTTCAAATACACATAACATAAAAGAAAAGTTTCAAAGACAGAAAAAGGGAATACAAGAATCTCAAAAGTGTTACAAACAATCAGGAAGCATTTTTAAGTGTAACAATGGAAACATGGGCTCAGTAATTTAACACATCCTAACCTGTCATCAGCGTTTACAGCAACTCCCATTTCTTCTAATTCTTAGAAATGAGCAATTTTTGGGAAAAATCATTTGTTGCTCAATAGCTTGAAGCTCCATCAAAATGGAGACATGACTCAGTGGTTGAGCAATAAAGTTGCAAGAATGTGATAAAAACAACAAGTTGGCAGGTTTTGAACATGCCCCTACAGCAGGTCAGTGAGTCAGACTGTCTGTCTGTTCCTCAGTGATCAGGAATAACAGGAAGGAGTCGTGCCACCACTCCCCTCTTGGATGAACGCTGTCATATCTTGTTTGCCTGAATCATAACTTTAAACATGTTGGATCATTGTGTGCTTTACAGGAACTCCTATACATTCATTTGAGAATGAAATCACCTTTAACTGGGAGGTGTGTTCTCCGTCACTTCAGTTTTGTGTGATGGATTGAAACTTTCCTCTACTTTTCTGTTCTCCGTCATTTTAAGGTGAAAGTCTGCTTTGAGCTTCACGTCTGTTTAGACATTCCTCAGTGAAAGCTCGTAGCGATCGGCTGTTTGGACGTGCCGTAGTTTCAGAGTTGCCATGCTGACAGGAACAGCCTTTAGGCCCAAGGGCAGGTTTTAAAAGGTGACCGAATCATGAGCCATCGGTTCAGCAGGAAGGGAGGGAGAATAAAAACTGTGGATATTTGTTCTAAGTACAGCTGTGGAGGGTATTATTGTGTTGAGCTTCTTATAGGAACAGATGATCAGAATCTTTTAATCAACGTGAGCTCTACACGTTTTCACTGCACCCAGTCAATAACTGTTTTATCCTACAGGAGCAGCTATAGATTAGGCAGAAATTCAGCCAGCAAATATGAAAATGTGTATTATAGTCAGCTGAAAGGAAGCTGTCAATCAAACCGATCCCCAGCCTCTGAAATCCCTTCAGCTGTGTTTTCAGAGTTTGTATTTTTCTGGTTCGCTTTGTAACTTAGCTCAAGTGTTTTGAACTTTTCCACCCCTACACCCCAAGGCTACTTTGGAAAAGTACATCTGAGCAATTACCTCATTTAGAAACAGAAAGACAACATAGAAGTCCTACAGTACGCTGTGGTGTTTGAATCAGGTGTTTCATCGTCGACTGATTCGATCTTGTCTGTTTCTGACAAATTTCTCCAAGCTTCATAAAGATATTAAACATCCCAAAATCAGGGGAAAATGTATTTGAAGACCCATGTTTTACTTTTTGCTTACATATATTTTGAATTTGTTTTTCATGTTTTGATCATTTTGTGAATCTGTTTTCAATAATTTAAAACTTTTTTTGTTAAAATCTTTAGTGTCTTTAAAATAATTAATGATATTAAATAGTATTAATTCCAACTTCTCTTTACATTCAGATTCAATACCTGTTCAGTTTTGCTCAGCAGGAAGCTGGTGCCCACCAGCTAATCAAAATTTAATTAAAAATGGGTCAAAGGATAGAATTTAGTAGAATGTAACTAGTACTTTAATGTCTGATGGTAAGTCAGGAAATGTTTAACCAAACTTCAGGATTAACTTACTAAAAATTTCTTCTACTTCCACCATCTGCTACCCTTTGGGGTCTCCACCTCATATCATCTCAGCATCCTTCTCTGTCACACCAACCCTGCGCACATCCTCATTTACTACATCTATGCACCTTGGCTGATATTCTCCCATGTTCTTGTTTTTATTTTTTCGTGTTCACAGGACGGATGGAGGACATAACTGCGTGGGACCAGATAAATCTTTCCGTTCCTGCAACATCCAGGTGAACAAAAGGATATTAAACAAACTGAAACATTTATAACTCTGGTAATTTATATATAACGTTCTTATTAGCTTTGAAGCAGCCTTATTACTGTTCTGTTCAAAATGTTTGTGCTGTTACTCCCTGCACAGCTTTGAAATAAAACAAGCAAATTAGACACTAAAATGCAAATAGTGTGCTGATATGGAAACTGCAAGGAAAAACTGAACTAAAACAGGAAGTAAAGGCTCTTTTTATCTTGTCATGTCTCCCACATAAAACACTGTAGAAACATATAAATTCACACATGTGACCATCAGAGTCTTCTACTGCTCACACTTGAAGAAATTTTAATATCTGACGTATGATTTCACTTTATTTTATCTTAGCAGTCAGGGAGTGACAGACACAGTTGTGTGGTTACCACAGTGATCACAATGAGCCACTGGCAGCAGCATTTCTTTGGATCGTGGTTCAAAATGTCTGCATATTTTTTGAGCTTAGATTAGTACAAAGTTATGCTGGAGTTTAGTCAGGAGCTGCATTAAACCCTTAAACATTTCTGCTTCATTTACATAATTTTAACAGGTTAACAAACTTGTTACAGTTACAACAACACAATGACATAAAAGTGCCATCTTAGCTAAAAAACCCAAAAATGTTCTTTTTAATGTTAGATTTTAGTTTTAAATGAATATTATGATTTGCTTCAAACCACTTAATACCGCTGCTTTACTGACCTTTGACCTCTCTGCTTTGCCTTGTTGCTACTCTCAGGATTGTCCAGACACATCTAAGGATTTCCGGGAAGAACAGTGTTCCCAGTTTGATGGGACTGACTTCCAGGGGAAACGTTACAAGTGGCTCCCATATTATGGAGGTTTGAAGCGAACAGGACTGACTTGTTTGGCCTCATATTATTATTGTTTATTTAAATGATTATCAAATGGTTTACACAAACTGTTTACGACCAGCTCATTTTACTTTCAGTCACCAAAAACATATTGAATTTTAAACAGAATTGTCTGTGGTGATGACATCCTGACAGCTGCAGTATTTCTTTCTTTTTTGACAGCTGAGAACCCTTGTGAGTTAAACTGCATGCCCAGAGGTGAAAACTTTTACTACCGCCACCGCAGCGCTGTAGTTGATGGCACACCCTGCCACCCAGGCCGGAGGGATATCTGTGTGGACGGAGTCTGCAAGGTAATTTTCTGTGGAAGAGAATACAAAAAAAATCTTCTGTTTATACAACTCAATCAGAAGTTTCCATTCAGTCCTTATGAACATGGATGGCAGATTCATTTAGAGTATTTTTTAAATCATTCATTTTCTTGGATGGAATGATTGTAATTAACATACAACTTCCATGATTTTTAAAAACAAGTTTGAATTTATTGTCGATTTTCTCAGATCCACACAAGGTCCAAAATATACATGTTGGCTGAAATATATCCATACACTTCCTTTTAATATTTGGTTAAATGTCTATTAGCAAGTTTCACTTACTCCACAGGCTTTTCGTCTCCATCAACGAGCTTCTGACAGTATTCTGGCTGACATTTGACCACTCTTATTGGCAGAATTGGTTCGTTTAAATCGGTTGTTTTCCTGGCATGGACCTGGCTTTTAGGCAGAGTCCACAAATTTTTAGTTGAGTTGATGTTGTAGTTTGGGGAAAGCTGTGAATGTAAACCTCTGCCCAGAAATGTACATCTTAATTCTTGAGCTACAGTATCTTTGGTTGTAGATCCTATTTGTCTGACAAGCAGAAAGGATGTAGGGGGTAAAGAGAAGCCTCTACGCCTTCTGAGTTTGTGATTATAAGTTAAAGGCCTGAGGGACATTTCAGTCTCGTATAGTAAGTGCTGAACTCTTCAAAATAGGTGTGCTCTAAGGTCAGATTTGTTGCATTAAAAAGGATTTATAGTTCTTTAGTTCCAACATGCACTGATTGCTAACTTGCAGGCATCAATAGCTGCTGTATATAACTGTACTCATGTCACTTTATGCTTTCTGTGCTCTACATTAAACTTCAAAAGAATTTAATCCTCAAAATGCTTCACTGAAAATGTCTAATAACACCATTACTGCACTCTGACAATGTTTTAAATAAATTACAGCCACAGCAGGATAATCACTCATCGGTTCGTAACTTTACTGGAGTCCTCACTCAGAGCTTCTTCACATTAATCAGAGCTTAGATTAACTTAACTTTTAACTAACAAACACCTTACCTTTTCTCACTCTTTTCTCCTATGAAAATCTAAAATGTACGTGATTGTTTTTATGAGCATTTTTAAAACATTATCCCTAAACATAAAAAAATGCTGCCAATAAAAAATGTAGCTTTATATAAATCAATGTGACCAAAAATTACCCCCTGTGACTTTAGGTTTCTGCCTCCTCCTCTCTGCAGATTGAAAATACGGAAATGTTGAAAATCCTGCCTAGAACCTCAATCAACTGTTTACACTTCTGTTTGTCTCACTTTTAATTAATGATTTGATCTTTTTGGTGTTTATAGTAAAAATACAATATTGCTGGTTTTCTAACTCAGTTCAACATAGTTCCAAGCTTTAAGTTTCAGCTTCTGAGTCAATTTAAAACACATAATTCTCTGCATTTTTAAAAATTTGCACCATGATCCATCCAGCACCACTGGGGGCTGATGTTAGAAACATATTTCTTAACTCAAACAGAATTTTTTAAAGATTGTTGTTCTTTCAGCTGCTCCTTCATGCAGGGGTCACTGAAGTGAGTGAACTGGCAAAAAAGATTCGGCAATTGTTTTACACCAGATGCCCTTCCTGACACAATTTGGACTTAAATCTGCAGCCTTAGGATTACAAGAATGCAGTGCTGACCACTGAACTACCACAGCCAATTTTTCAAAGATACTATCAAATGAAATCACCGTTTTACATCATTAGCCAATTAAAATTGTTAATCACATGGATTTTTATAATTCTGTTTTTTGCCAAATAAAGCCCAAATCAAATGTTTCCAAGATACTGTTCAGAAAAAAGCTCTCAAAAATGATTTTCAAAAGCCAGGATTGATCAGATCCAAGGAAAATAAAAGAAACATCTCTGTGAGATATAGACTCTTTCTCTTTCTCCCCCATCAGCGTCTGGGCTGTGACAACATGCTGGAGTCTCCTCAGCAGGAGGACGTCTGCCTGCAGTGTGGGGGGAACGGCCTGTCTTGTTACCTCGTTAAGAACAGCTTCACTGCAAGCAACCTGCCAACAGGTACGAAGTTCAGATTTTTATTCAAACACACACCAAGTGTTGCCATCATCACAACTAGCACAAGAGAGCATTTAACTGCCACTGGCTACATCCAGAGACTTAAGTATAACCAGTGTCAACATTTAGAAGACCGCTGTTTGTTTTCTAACTAGCTGAAATGTGAGAAAAAGATACTTGTTTTTTTTTAAAGGGATCTTCACCAGTTGAATTGTGCCAGGTTCTTCAAGTGGTATTTATGTTTGCTTTGTTTTCCTTCCAGGCTACAACCAGATGTTCGTCATCCCTGTGGGAGCTACAAGCATCAGCATCAGAGAGACCGTGGCCACTCGTAACTATCTAGGTGTGTTTGACTTTGGAAAACAACAAACTGTATGTTTAAGAGTTGGACAGAATTTTTTAGCCTAATAACACTTTACCTGTTATACTTGATCAGCTATCAAGAACCTGCATGGAGAGTACTACCTCAATGGCCATTGGGTGATAGAGTTTTCCAGGGCGACACCCATTGGTGGCACCATGCTGTACTACCAACGAGGTGCTGAAGGAGACAATGTACCCGAAACCATCGTTGGCCGTGGCCCCACCACTGAACCACTTGTTGTCGAGGTAACTTCTGTTTTTAAAAATTTAAACTTTATTACAGTGCTATGGGTCATGGGCACCTGATTATGTGATAAAACTGGAGAACAAAGTCAGGGATATTACCAGATGATAATGTATGCTTAGTTGGTGTAATGTTAATTGCATTGTGTGTATATGTAGGACACAGGGGTTTAAATCCAATCAAGGTTTTTTTATTTAATTTATTTTACAATTTTTTTTAACAAACCATGGGCGTAGAATGTAGTGATTATTTTTAATTTCAGTTTTTTTAGTTTGTAACTAAGAAAATTAAATTAGAATCAATAAACACTGTCGAAATGGACAAGGGTCCAAACTAATGGACAAATGGAGGAGCTCAAATGAGCAGCTGCTTATGCTATGGGTGCATCAAAAAGCAGCAAGGTTTATCCTCTAAGGACCATGAATCTGACTTTATCATCATTGCTAATTGAGCAGTTATTCTATTCCATCATATCAGCTGATCAGCCAAGAACTGAACCAGGGGGTGGAATATGAATATTACCTCCCAAATGGACGGTCCAGGGAGGGCTACTACTGGAGCTATGGATCATGGTCTGCTTGCAGCAAAGAATGTGGATCAGGTCAGACTGTAAAGCCATCTGTGTTAGTTTAAAACATTCAGCTTTACTCTGTGAAAAAGTGTCTCAGCTATGTGTATTCTCATCAGGCTACCAGACCCGGCTGGTCTTCTGCACCATTGACAACGAGTCCTATCCAGACTATCTCTGTGCTTCACTGCCAAAGCCACAGTCAAACCAGACCTGCAACCCCCATCCCTGCCCACAGACTTACAGGTAAACAGACTTTGACCCCCATCCATGGCCACAGATCTAAATGTGGGCTGCCAGTGGTGCGGCCTTAACAACTTAGATATATGTGAATGATGGAATGAGGCAAGAGGTTTCCCCCAAATTACAAATTTTAATAAAACCGGTTTGATAAAAGAAGCCTAATATAAAAAGGTTTGAAATATAAAATAATAAAAGTTAGTTTGAAAACATTAGGAGCCTAAATCATTGTATCAAAACAATGAGTGTCAAGGACAGTGGTTGTGTGCTGGTGTAGATTTTCAGTCATCCAGGCCATGGTAAATTCAAAAAAGGTTAAAAACAAAAACAACTGGACTTCTATTCTGTAGTTGACAGTGGTTGTGGCAATCAGCAGCAAGGGACAAGACAACCAGATCTGGGCACCTGCCATGCCCCAAATATCCCCCCCAAAAAATTCAAAAACAAACACAAAAGAAATGCAAAAAGAAAACATGCAAATGAAAGTAAAAGCACACTTATAAAGGTAAACAGTCTTCAACCCCCTTCTGCCCACAGATCCACCAGTAAAATGATTTTAAACATGCAGAGTTTGAGTGGTTTTTGGTGTGTTGTCAATATTTACCTGTATGTGGTTGTTGTGACATTTAGGTTAACTAAACACATGGGAAAATCAAACTCATGAAGCTAATTTTAAGTCAACTTAGTTTCAGTTCTTTCTTTATTATAGATTCTTGGAATACCTAAAAATGTCTCCTGGCTTAAAATGTGATAAAATTAAACAAAATTAATGAATATAAGAAATGTTGAGTGAATTCATCACATCTTCCCAGTTCAAATATGTTTATATTTGATGGAAAAGCCTCTTCCTCCATGTACAATCAGAAAAAAGACACAGCTCGGTTTGGAAATCTTCTTTCCAGCCTTTTCACCTTTTAATAACCTGACTTGCCCTGAACTGAAACAACGATTTGGAAGAAGACTCAAAGGTGGTGTGAAACCTCCACCCACCTCTGTAGTGGAGCTCTGATCTGGGTTGTTGCCTGAATGTTTCAGTAATCCGTCAAACTCATTGTGCAGTAAAGTAGCAGGCTGTTGTTAACGCTATTTTGGTCAGATGTTATCATGTTTGGAGTGTTGGTCTGTCTGTCCGTCTGACTGCAGCAGTAGTGAACAGCTGTAGCTTGTTTGTGACTTTCTGGCATTTCCTGCTTCTTTTTTTAAGCAGCTCAGAAACACAAGATCAGAAGTTCTCAAACTTTTTTTTCAAAGGTCCAAATCTGGTTTGTAGATAAGGTCAAAGATTTGGAACAACTAACAAAAAGCAAATTCTTTTAAATAAAGTTGCGTAAACCTGATAAACGAAATGTGCCTACAATTGTTTGCTTGTTAGCCTAAACTGCTTAATGTGCTCTGTAGTCTTATTAGAACTTTTCATTTAGACTTGATTAACTTAATTACTTTTCACATGTCAACAAAAGAAACTGCCTTTTTTTCAACACAAGAATAAACACAATAAAAACTGAAGTTAAAGGCAACAACGACACTGGAATATCAAAACGATTGAAGCAAATGTTGCAGATGCCATATGAGTTAAAATAACTGTAACTGTGTGTGACAAATGGCACAGCCTGTTTTTAATGAGCTGCATAATGATTGGCACAAACCATATTATTAGAGGGAATATGATTTAAATGTTTGCTTTTCATGTGGCTATGATATGAGCTTTTCATTGCTGAGAATGCACTAACAAATATGTAAAACCAAACATGCTGAGGACAAAAAAAAGGCGTATTTCTCCATCTACTCATCTTTGAAAACTCAGTTTTCTAAGTCTGCCTTTGTTTTCTTTGCACATTTAGATAACTCCATGATGATGTGACATAGCTCCTTCTTTTCTGCTACTTCTCTGATAATGACCCAGACTATGGTCTCTCATGAATACTTTTCAGCCCTCGACTGACTTGCGAATGTCGACACAAAGCTGAATAACTGAAATACATCAAAGTTGCGTCATATGTACTCCAGCTGTCAACGTCACAGTTCCATCCAAATTTTGGACCAGGATTGACATAGAAATCTAAAATATGTTGTATTTTATAAAACATTTAAATAAGAACTTAACACTTTTTGAATGTAATGTTAGTCTTTCTTGCTTCTGAATTGAGAATGTGGTCAGGAGGCTCGGTGGGAAACAGACAAAGGCCTCTCCCTCGCCTGCCTGGTGTGCTCTTGTTCTCTGTGCCCAGTCTTATAACAGTAGCAAACATACAGTATGCCTCATTGCATTGGACCATTGTTTTCCAATGCAATGTAATAACATGAGGGCTGGGTCTGGACCAACTTGCTGTTGTGAGCCTGGACTTTGAGATTTGCTGTTGTAATGAAACCATCAATAGTTACTCTGACTAATATAATTTATATTTTAATATTTACTTACATGATATATCAGACTGACTCTTGTTTCCTCCCTCCTCCCGCGGCGCTTCTCTCAGCTGGAGAACTGGGGAGTGGAACTCATGCTCAGTTACCTGTGGTGGAGGCTCTCAGCTGCGAACAGTGCAGTGTGTTTCCCATGATGCCTCTGGTCCCCGCGTGGTGGAGGACGCAGTTTGTGCTACCTCTACTGAAGCCCCTCCATCTCTGCGCAGCTGCAACGTGCACAGATGTGCAGAGTATCGTGTGACTGGATGGAGCGCGGTGAGTAAACACTATGCCAGAGAAGTCATTTCAAAAGAAGATATTTAGACAATGCTTTTTTGTTAAAATGTTATTCAAACATGAGGTTGATTAATATTTCAGTCAGAATTGTATTTATCATAAGTACTTTGTACTTTGGAATAATTAATAATCATTTAACAAGACAAATAAGATGAAACCAGATGGAAGATGGATTTGTAAATGAGTGTATATCAATATAAAAGTCTGCAGATGTGTAACAATGGGTAATTAGCCAGAGAGTATAAAGTGCAATGATGAGTGAGAAGTTTAGCATCTATTAACCATAAAGGGCTTCTAGAGGCATTCATAGACACAATATCATCATAGTCTATGAGAGCCAAAAAGGTGGCATAAAATGAGAAACAAGACTTGTGTGATGTGTGAGTATAATGTGTGTGTTTGCAGTGCTCAGTGACCTGTGGCTCAGGTGAACGGACTCGAGAGGTGACCTGTGTGGGATCAGGTGGCATGAAGCTGGAGGACACTTCCTGCAGAACTTTGCTGCGCCCCCCTGCCGTGCAGCCGTGTGAGATGGCCGCATGTCCCAGACAGATCCAGTGGCACGTGGCGGAGTGGGGACTGGTGAGTTCTTATGTTGGCATCACGAGACATCGGTTTTCCATTTATATCTTCCATCGAAATATTAAAAGTTGACCTGGTGGGAACCTTTTCGGCCCTTTCTGCAGTGCTCTCGGAGCTGCGGCTCTGGCTCACGAGAGCGCCAGGTTATCTGCTCAGACCAGGAGAGGAATCTGTACCCTGTGGACCAATGTGCCCCCCACTCTAAGCCCCCCACAGTGGAGCGCTGCAACATCCAGTCCTGTTACAGCCCCCAGGGTGAGCAATATCCTCCTAAACTCTGAAATTATGTTTACTTGTGCAACAAATTCTTTAAGCCCCGTTTATGATATTTCTTTTTAATAAATGCAAGAATGCGCATACTAATCTACAGTTTACTTTTTTGCAGACTGTATTGTTGCAGTAAACAAACACAATTCCCTCCCTTGATAGTTGTTTTGGTCAGACCATTGTTTTTCCTCCAATTTTATTGGGAAGGTCTTCTTCAGGCCAGGAGAAAAAAGACACAAAATGTCCAATTTTAGAAATGTATTTTAATGCATGCTGTTCAGGAAATATTTACATAAATAAGTTACCATCTATTACTGCATCCATGAAAGATGGACAGTCATGTAATTGCCTGTGTGTGTTTATCTACCTGCCTGTTAGCATAGCTCATGAACCACTGGACAAATCTTAATAAAACTAATCATTCAATGAACATCTCCAATTGTTTTGGAGTCAACTCAATTTAAGATTGCTATCACATCTAATTAATCTTTGCAAACACTAAAATGGCTAGAACTCAGTCGGTTGAGTTAAAATTTGGTGTGGTAGTAGCCAGTAGTCATCCCCATCACACACTCTGAGCCCTAACAGATCACACAAACATTTGCATACAAGGCTTGTCTCATTAAGAAGGATTGGGATGTAAACATAAAGCCTTAAAGTCTGCTACTAGATCTAATAAATCAAGCTGTTTACTCTTTCCCACCAGTGATTGATACATCTACAGTCTTGTCACACCTCAAAACATTTAAGTCTTGAACAGCTCTTAGACCACCATTCAAACATTAATGTTTCTTAACCAACAGGTTACTCTCCACCAACAGTGATAAAAAAAAGCAAAGTAAAAAGTCAAATAACCACATAATCTAATTATACTAATTTCTGTCTTTGTAGTTGTCCCCAGCATCCAGGACCCCCAAGGACATGAAAACTCCCAGACTGGCTTTCAGCCATATGTGCCAGATCAGGAAACAGGTTAGCCTCATTCTCTAACATTTAATGATGCCATCTTCTATTAACAGCTTTAATAATCACTTTATTTGGACTGGATGTTACAATCGCTGACAATTTAAGGCAGCAGTTGTTTTGTCCTTATTGGTAGATGAATTGTTTAAAATCTTTCCACCAGCACAAGACATCTTCTGTTGTTAATCTGTTTTATTGAATGTTTTGACCATTTATCACAAGATGGCCCCATTAGAGGCAGGCTCAAAACAGGCTGATCTGACCTGGGTGTATGTCATCTGGTTCTTAAGAGGGTATCTGGCAGTCCATATGGTCTGTTTTTTTTTTCTGCTTCAGCTACAGCCAGTGGCTGTTTCTTTCAGCGATAGTCAGCAGTTCCTTTTACAAGGCCTGACCTCTAATTCTTAAATCCATCAGCAGCTTTGTGGTGGAATTAGCTTCACACCTCCACTTTCCAGCCCTGCTCCTCAACCTCAGCTGCTAGATTAAACTAACACAGCTTTATCCTTCCAGCTGTCCCATTATTAGCAATGTGAAAATAATAATAAAAAAAGACTTAATGTCTCAAAAGGTAGAAAATAATAAAGCGCAGTTGCGAAATAACAGAACATGATAACAATACTGGTAACAAACGAGGTTGTCATGCTCTACTTGAGTCCAATACCTGCACATTAAAGTTTTCTAAGGTTAGAGTAGAACTTATTTGGAAAGATAAATTATTCCATAAACAGAAGCAGCAACTGCAAAAGTACAATCATCTCAGCTTTGAAGTTTAGATCTTAGAATATCTAAAAGCACCTGGTTGTTTGACCTCAGTACTCTAGATAAGGATATGATTATTGATATGCAGATAGGCAGTTCTTTAAAATTATGAGTGAAATATGAAACTTGTCCTTTTTTCACCTCCTTTTGGCTCATAAAGTGTCAATACTATGTACAGCAATAATATTAACAAGTTCAGTAAAACTAAGAATCACTTCTCAGTATGAAGTGACAAAGAAACAGAAACAATGATTAGTTATTCAAAGAGCTGTAAAGAATTTAAAAACACAAACATTCATTATGTCTGACTGATTTCATGTGTTGATAATTTCAAGAAACCATACACTTTATGAATTTTTACCTTTCATGTTCAATGTTCTGTTGATATAATTCTTGCCCCTGTGTCGTCATCAGTCTCTAAATCCCTACACAGAACTAATTATCCAGCTCTGAGTGACATGTTTTCAGGAAAGCAATGTTGGCCTGATGTAAAATATGACCTGTGGTGTTTTCAGCACTGTGTACTCAGGTTTTGTGTTCTAATTTCCTGTGATATTGTTCCTATTCAGTTTATTTTCCATTGTCTTCTGCTTAATGTCCCATGCAAAGTAATTAAAATTGTTAAATGCTTGCATTGTATGAACTTCTCTGCAGTCTAAAAACAGTGCCCCATGAGTCCTAGTTTGCTTTTGCTGTAATCATATTCCTGTTTGGTTTTGTTTTAGCCCACAGGGCAGAGACAAGAGATCCCACCCAGACAGAAACAGTCCAGGACCCTCAGAGCTCTGCTCCCGCCCTCCACTGCAGCCAGTCCCATTATGGCTGCTGCCCAGATGGGCGCACTTCTGCTGGGGGGGCCCAAGGTCTGGGGTGCCCACAAGCTCCAGCTCCTACTCCTGCTCCATCATCCTGCACACAGACAAGGCATCCTCCTTTAACCTATCATTCCACTGCGGTTTCTCTCGCCATACATACAAAGCTACTTTTAGAGTCTTTGTCTGGGTGTCACTTTTTAAGTGACCATGCTAACCACACTATGCATGACCAGAAAAATTCACACTAACCATAATGAGCCAGAGATTTTTTTTTTTACAAATGTCAAAGTTGCACATTTGTATTTTTGGCTCAAACTTTCAGTACATGTTGTTAAACAGTTTTTGCCTGCTTCTCTTCTGTTCTGTTTGTTAGCTATGGCTGCTGCCAAGATGGTGTGATGGCTGCTCAGGGCCCCAACAAAGAGGGCTGCATAGAGTTTGTGGCCCCGGCACCCACAGTAAGCAATTCTACATACACATGAGAGGATCATAAGCATAAAGAATAATAGTAAATAAATCACATGTAAAAACAACTTCACCAACCAGAGTATTAATAATTTGTTACCACAGGTTGTCTCTCTTCCTACTGAGAATGCTGTAGAGTGCCGCACCACCACCTATGGGTGCTGCTATGACCGGACCACACCTGCAGACGGACCCAGTGGGGAGGGCTGCCCCAACCCACCCAACCACAGTAGGAGGCTTAAAACACATAATTAAAAGTTGTACATTTATTCCTGGTTTTATCTTCCTAAACAGCAACCTCTGAGGAAAATAATTTGTTTTGTTATTGATGGTTGTGCTACCTAAAAAAACAAACAAAAAAAAAAATCAGAAAAATCTGCTACAGTTTATTCAGAAGTTATTACTCAGAGATTAAAGATTCTAAAATAGAAATTATTAACCGTTGCAAATAAAATTTTACCAGGTGATCTAACTTTTTTTTTAAGCATTTCGTTTTGCATAACTGCAGAATCACAAGAGGAGTAAACAGAAATAATAGGTGAGAGGGAGAAAAAAGCATTGGATAACATCAACAAGGGTCCCTGCTTGGACACACATCAAGGGTTTTTTACTGTTAGACCAGCTGGATCCTGCAAAATGAAGAGTACTAAATAAATGCAAAAATAGTGACAAATTTCTATTGCATGTTCAAATTCTCTCATTCTCATTTTATTAGGTGATATAAATTTGGGCTGCACAATATTAGAAAAACATGCAGTTGCAATATATTTATTGAATATATATATATTATTATTATATATTTGCAATGACGATATCTGCTGCAATAAAAAAAAAAACAGTCGCAGCAGATATCTGTCTTTCTGTTCTGTCATCACAACTCTCATAACACTTTGTGTGCTGCAGCATCTTGACCACTATCATCTAAATTGGATGTGGTCAACAAGTGCAGTTAGAAACTGTTGGATTGGTTGTTGGCAACCAGAACTTGAACCCATAGCATTTGAAATATAACAGCCTGAAATTTATTGCATTTATTGCATGAAGTCCTATGTAGTGCTGATATTGTGCACAGTGATAATGCAATGTTGATATTGTGTGCAGTCTTAACTAAAATCATTTTTAGTTCAGAAGCTGCACAGTGCTGCTTTGTGAGGCAAACCCTGCAGATAAAAACAGTGATAAAAACTTTTAATTTGCTTTTTGGTGAAAAAAAACCCTCTTTCTTTGCAGTTGAGCGTTCGATCTGCTCCCTGCCCCGTGCTGCTGGGTCCTGCAGTAACTGGGTATCACGATACCACTTTGATGTCATCACCTCTAAGTGTGCCCACTTCTGGTATGGAGGCTGCCATGGCAACAGCAATAACTTCATGACCAGAGGAGAGTGCCAGAGGGCGTGTCAGGTGTCTGCACCGAGGCCAGCCGTACCTGTCGGCGAGTCAGCTTCCACAAGAGAAACTTCTCCTGGAAGGGCAACGTCTACAGGAGCATTAGCTCCCTCTGTGGGGTCAGCTGATGGGCGCTCACACAACATGGGGAGGATTTTCACGGTGCAGGGCGGCTCACAGAGTGGCTCCAGCAGACAGGCCACAAGCGCTGCCAAACATGCCCACAGAGGTCGACTGTATCTGCGGGTCCGCCGGCCTTCAGTTTCTACAGCTGCTCAGTACAGAGAGCCAGCTGCGAGGTAAGAACCCGAAGACTTGGGAAGGTCTGAGCTCCAGTCCCCCCACCACTGCTGGCTTCAAAAAAGCAGTTTACAGCCACCTTATCACTGCTGAAGGAGCCCCAATTCACTCGACCCTATAGAGAAGGAGCCCCAATTCACTCTAAACTTCATCCTGCTTTGATCTGATGATGAAGTTGGTGTTTAGTTTTTACCATTGTGCCAAATGGACATTTATACTATAGATCAGTGGTTCCCAAACCCTTTAGCTTCTAAACCCAAAAGATTGATAGTAGCAGAAGCTAGTGACCCCAATTATCACAATTCTTCTTGTTCAAACTTTGTTAATACCCCTCTTAAATTAGAACATCATGACAACACAAACACCCAGACCAACCACTACTTTTTACTGATTAACGAGTATGGTCTTTTATATCAGTTATGATAAAAATATGCTTTAAGCAATCATTTCTAAACTTAATTTGATTTCTATATATTATCTGTAGACCCCTACTCATTTAAAACACTCAGTGGAGTCTCGATCACAACTTTGGGAACCGCTGTTATAAGTTGGTGGTGTTATAACACTACCAACATCAACAACAAAAACAGTACAAATACAACAAAATATTTGAAAACAAATCATAATTTACAGTGCATTATCTAGGATTTTGCTATTGTGCATACAATTGATTAGTAACTCTTAAAGTATCTATAAATTTTAGATAAATGATCAAGGATATAATTTTTCTTTTATTAGGGTTTAAGAGAAATATGTAATTTTAGATAATAACTTTCACCTTCGTGCAGTGTTGTGTGGCTGCTCTACAGTTGGTAAACATTTAGAACGTCACATAAAAAAACTTTGTTTTGTACAAGAATACTGTAAATCTTGTTTTCTTCTTCATGTAATGCCATCTGATCTTTATTCGTACTCTTTCCGGTGCAGCAAATGCAATCAACACTCATGTTTTCCAGCTGCTTCTAGCGCCACAGGCTTTCTTTTTCATGTTTATGCACAAAGCAACACCTTATTCCTTTCTTCAACCTTGGCATAACCTCAGGAGATGGCCTCACATTGACCCTAAATGGGCAGTTTCATGCTTTTCGGACTCTTTGGTGTTTGTCTGAGTTAATGTTGGTACTTCTTTATGTCTGCTAAATGTCTTTGGGCTCTGTGTGTTTTATAAAGATGTCTTTAGATTAAACTAATAAAGCTTTCGCTGTGATACAGTCATCAGATTTGTGTCGTCACTAAACCCTTTGTCTTATTTTATAGTATGTGTCATTTACATTTGTGGGTCTCAAACTTTTCCTAACAAGCACCACCTCGGAAAATATTAAGTTGTCCAAATGGGAAAAAACAACAAGCTTGTACTGAAATGATCTGAAAAGATTGAGTATCTGACATAAAAGAGCAAACAGTTCTACTTGAACACCTAACTCTAAACTCAAAACCAAACTGAGTTCTTAATCCTAACTTTCACTTTCAACAGAAACAATTGTTTCAGGGAAACACACTGGGTCCTGATCCACACACTGACTGATCATCCTTGGCTGGACCTTCCTTGGGTGAGGGTGTCATATAATGGTCGAAACACCCAGTGAACCTGAGGTCCACTATTGAGGATTTGTCCCAAAATTCCAACAACAAACCACGAGTCTAAACTTTCCTAACAATTTTAACAATCTTCGCACTTTAACTCCTGAACTAAACAAAGTAGATGGAATCTTGATTGGCTGACCTGCACCAGCCTGTCCCTTGCCTTTAGGTCTCTACTCAAACAGTTTGCGTCATTAGACTGAATAAAGAGAAACCACCTGAGATACATAAATCGTACATAACCCTGGTTGAAGGGTGAAGGTTAAGTTGGTCTGAATCCATGCATTCATTGCTGAGAAAAGCATCACCTACACTGCAGTCTGGCCTCATCCTTTGTTTCACTCAACAATTTCAAGATAACTTAAATAATTAATAAAACTTAAAGAACTTCTTATATGTGTGAATCTGTAAACATCGAAACAACTAAATGATCACCTGCGACAAATAACCCATTTCATGTCTATTCAATTTGCGAAAGCACACATGTAGATTGTTTTATACATAAACAGCATTTCCAAGGTATTTATCCCACCTAAAACAGTCAATATTGGACAGCAAAATGTGGAGATTTCTTACTTTTGGTTTTGCCTTTAATCAATTCCTTTACAGACTACAAGTCTTCCCTTGTAGTCTGGTGGCCATTGGGTAAACAATATTTTCCCCTCGGTTACACTTAAATATCTTCTGAATACCCCTAGAGGGATCCTGGGTACCATCAGCAAGGCTTGTATTGCAGTTTGAGAACCATGGATTTACACCTTTGTTTTTGGGAAGTTTGGGAACGTGGTAATTTGATATGGGGAAGAACATTTGGGTTTGTCTTCTTGTGCCACAATATGGCTGTTGTTTTGAAATTTTTTTTGATTTGTAGTGTCTGGGTTTGTTTTGTTTGGGTGGAAATTGTGTCCTCTGTCTTGTCTTTTCTATGTTGAATGGCTCCTTTGTGTGGATTCTTTTGTTCTGTCTTCTTTTTCTCAGCTTTATCTGTCAAACTCTTAACGCTAGGTTAAGTGCTGTCTTTATGCTTGCTTTGTCGATCAACAGCAGAGCGTAAAGTGATTGTTATTCCATTCTTTTTAAATTTCTTTTTCCTCACAATCCCCTTCTCTTCTTTTTTCCTTTCTGTTGTTTTTCCTTGTATCTTCTAACATCTCCCCAGTTTGATCCTCGGAGGCATCAGCATCGATAAAAGTGACCCAGACACAGTGGAGGCTTTAGTTGGCCAGACTGTTGTGCTGCCCTGCAGAGTCAGCCCTCCACCTTCATCCACCATCACTGTGGAGTGGAGACGAGATGGTGTTCTTCTGTCCACTCAAAGGTCAGCGGTAACACACACTATACAGTTCAGTTTATATATAACTGAGCTCTGAATAGAAATATTCTCTGCCGTTTTGCTTGTGATTTCCTCAGACATCACCAACAGCCCAATGGGTCTTTGTTAGTTGGTCCTGTTCTGATGTCAGACTCTGGCTGGTTCTTGTGCTTGGCCACTCGAGAACGAGAAAGAGATCACCGCTATGTTTACCTCTCTGTCTCAGGTAAAATTCTACATTTGGATTTTAAAAATAAATTTTATATAAAAACAAAGCTGCTCATTGTCATAAAAGCTTTTTAAAACATTATGTTGGTGTAGATTCCCAGTTATCCAGGACATAGCAAATCCTGAGAGTTTTCTGTTTTTTAAAGATGACTGGTCTTCTTTTCTTGTTTTTGGAAGATGTTTTACTTCTCATCCAAGGAACTTTCTTAGCTAAAAGGAAAAAAGTGTGGACTTCCAAGGGTTTAACCTGCAGTGAGTTGCTCTGTTTTTTGTGAACTGAACTCAGATGAAAATCACTCTTCCTCCACTCACTCCTGAGTGTTGTTAGTCTTTGTTGGCTTGGCCACATTAGAGATGTTTTGGTCGGATGCAAACAGGTGTGAACTGAAGTGAAACTAATGAGGGTTAGTTCCTATCACCAGTCAGTTGTTGTTTTGGTCTATATCTTACATGTTGATCAGGATCTTCACATTAAAGGGTGCATGTGCACAAAAATGTGGCATATGCCCTTTTCCGTGCAAAATTTCAAATGCGTCAATAACGAACTGATCATGGAAACAAGTGCAGCCACACGCCAACTTCATAACTGGCGTACACACATTTGTACAGTTATTAGTTTGTTGGCAAAATTTAGAGGGCATGCTGGGAAACTGTTATAGATAGATGTATTTTACCAAACACAGGACACCCCTAGATATTTAAGCAACTATTATCTAATCTATTTATTTTCCTTAGTGAACAATAAAACTGGTAAAGAATATTTGATGATAAAACTAAAGCAAAACTTTCACGTCCAAGGCAGAGTGAGATTTGAACCTAAAGGTGGATAAAAATAAAAACAGGTGGAGGCTGGATTATTCTTCTCTGAGCTGAGCCTAGGATAGAACAGTAACCTGACAAATCTCGGTGAACGAGACACTTTTAAACCTGTTCAAACTCAAAGTGACATATTGTGTTTCATCAGAGTGCTCAAGTTGGTAGTCATTTCAGAATCCCAAATATTTGTTTTTAGATAAAAGAGTTAGTTTTGAAATATGTCACTTTTTAAGTTCCCAAAAATGGGCTTTGTAACCGAGCATATTAATATTCCCTTAAGTGTTCCAAGAAGTTAATGAAACAATCTCTCCCAGTTTTGGGAAAACCCCAGTTTCTCTGACAGGTCAGCTTCTTGACATTCTGTAAATTCTCATTGACTCTAACAATGTGTTTTATGTGTTAATCAGAGGGCCCTCCTCAGATTGTTCCTACCTCACT
Source organism: Kryptolebias marmoratus (assembly GCF_001649575.2). Taxonomy (NCBI): domain Eukaryota; kingdom Metazoa; phylum Chordata; class Actinopteri; order Cyprinodontiformes; family Rivulidae; genus Kryptolebias; species Kryptolebias marmoratus. Next base: position 6,521,917 of record NC_051439.1, read on the forward strand.
GCCCAAAGATGGACCGTTCCCAAGGTAAGAATACCCATCCACAACATCAACAGTAGTAATCTGAAGCATTTCTGATGTCTGTTGTTTTATGTTCAGCGTGTCAGGCTGTGAAAGAGAAAGAGATGTACCTGCATTGGCTTTTAATTTTTGTCATACTCCTCAGGTTCAGCATTGAGCGCTCAAGCTCATCAATGATAGAAATGCGAACAGGACAAACCGTGACACTGCCCTGCACCATCGTTCCTCCTGCAGCTCTGCAGTATGTCAGGATTCAGTGGATTAAAGATGGAAAGACCCTCAGTGACTCCAGGTATGAACGTACTCTGCAGATTTATACACCTCATATTTAGACATGTCTTCATGACTTTGATGTTCTTGCAAGTTTTCTAAATATCTAAACAGTACATATGGCTAATAATAAGAGCTGTCTAATGTGAGAGGTAGTCAAATCTCAGGGAAAAATTCAGCTGTGTTTTATTAATAAAACAATAAAGCCCACAAACAGAGGCACCAAAGAATGCTGAATAATTTAAAAAGACAGTAAGGTAATTGATCGCAAAGGCATTTCACAGGTAACATAAGTAAATAGAGGTGTACAGTCATTATCCGCTGCTGATTTTCTTTGATGATCTGTATGTCAATATTATTATGGTTATAAAAAAAACATTATTAAGTAGTACAACCTCAATTTTAAAAAAGCTGGGATGTCATGTCAAATGTAAATAAAAACGGAATGCAATGATTTGCAAGTCTCATAAACTCATATGTTTTCACAATGGAACATGAGAAACAAATGAAATGTTTAAACTAAGAAATAGTACTTTTTTTTAAAAAAAAAGGTTATTTTGAATCGGATGGCAGCAATGCATCTAAAAAAAGTGTCATAATAGGTTAGTGTGAGGACCCAAAGTGTGGATGCTGAGGCAGCCAGCAGGGTGTACATCAGCTATGAAGTTGATGTGTGGCAGCCCACATTTCCATGGTCAGTTCATTATTGATACAATACATCTGAATGTTTATGTTGAAAAACGCCCCTTTTTTGCATGTACCCTTTGTACATAAAGCCTCATCATTTTATTATGTCCTTACATGTTAAACACCATATCTGAAAGAGGATGAACTTTCTACTTACTATGATTCTATGTCCTTGATATTTCCTCTCAACATTACACACAAAACTCACTGTTAATTTTAATTGAACGTATAAAATTTTTTTTTTAATTTAGAGAGAAACAGATAAAAACAATTTATTTTCATACAATGCAAGACTGACTAAGAAAAACTATTAATACAGGATTAAAGATCAGATTCCAATTTATCAATAAACAATCATGACAACTGTAAAAGGAGAGCTTTAAACAAAGATACTGCTGTTCTGCAGGGTTACCCAGGATGTAGATGGCACCCTGATGATCGGCCCTCTGCAACCTGATGACTCAGGGGTCTACACATGTACAGCTGCCAGTCAGCAACAGCTGGAGCAGAGACAGCTGAAACTCAAAGTCCAAGGTTACATCTTTGTTTCATTTTACTGAACATCACATGCAGCTGTTAAGATCTTCTGAGCAACACAAATATTGTGTGATGTTTTTATTTTTCATAGTCACCAGAGGAGGGGAGTAAATGTCGTTGACTTCCCTTTGATGCTCATAAATCACATAAATAAAAAGGGTTTATGGTATTTTAATGAGAAAAAGTGACAAGAGTTACTTCCTAAGGACATATACTGTATATTGCATTTGTATATATATATATATATATAAAATACAGTGTGAAATAAAATTTCACACTGTTTCACATTTTTATTATTGTTCATTAGACCTGAGGATCACAACAGCTCCTACTAACATCCAAGTACGTGAAGGCAGCCCGGCTCATCTGCCCTGCGTGGTGTCAGGAGACAATGTCAGCATACGCTGGTCCAGGTACGACAAAATTCACTTTTTAAGGCTCAGTTATATATTTTACTGGAACTTGTGTTTGTTTTGTAAATGCTTAGTCAGCATTCATGCTATTGTTTACTTGTTTTTAGTTTCCTCTGTAACTAACTACTTCAGCATATGTTCAGCTGCAATCACTGGTCATTTATGAGGTCCTCCTTGCTAGTACTAGGTTGGACCCCTCTGCCTTCAGAGCTGCCTTAATTCTTCACATCATAGATTCAACAAGATGTTGGAAACATTCCTCAGAGATTCTGGTCCATATTGACATGTTAGCATCACACAGTTGCTGCAGATTTGTCAGCTGCACAGTGCACATCCATGATGTGAGTCTCTCATTTCACCACATCTCAGAGGTGCTTGATTGGACTGAGATTTGATGGCTGTGGAGACCACTGGAATTCAATGAATCAAGGCTTATCAGACCACGGAAATTTTTTCCAATCTCTCATTATCCAGTTTTGGTGAGTCTGAGTGAACTGTAGCCTCAGTTTCCTGTTCTTAGCTGACAGGAGTAGCACCAGATGTGGTCTTCTGTAGCCCATCTGCTTCAAGGTTGGACATGTTGTGTGTTCAGAGATGGTTTTCTGTAGACCTTGGTTGGAACAAGGGGTTATTTGAGCTACTGTTGCCTTTTTGTAATCTCAAACCAGTCTGTCCATTCTTCACTGACCTCTGACTTTAACAAGGCTTTTTTGTCTACACACATGCGTTTCACTGGATATTTTCTCCTTTTTGAACCATTCTTTTTAAACCCTGAAGATGATTGCGTATAAAAATCCCAGTAAATCAGCAGTTTCTTAAATACTCAGACCAGCCTGTCTTGCACAAACAGCCATGCCACATCTAAACTCATTCATTAGTTTAAAACTCTGGCATGAAAGGTGGTGCGCAATATACATTCCTTTAATGGTCTGTAAGTTAAAAAATTAATAAGACAGTTCAGATAATTATTAATTGAGAGCTATCCGGTCCCTGTGTAACCAAAGCAAGAGCTGTGTCCTCAAAATTGAGCTCATTCTCTGTGTCCCTGTTTGTAGTGTTTATTGACAGGATCTTGAGGCACAATCGTGGAGTGTGTCTGGTTTGGGAACCTCAGGATTTCATCTCTGCTTTCTGCAGATGATGTGGTTCTGTTGGCGTCTTCAGGCCATGACCTTCAGAGTGCACTGTAATGATTTGCAGCTAAGTGTGAAGTGGCGTGGATGAGAGTCATGTCCTCTAAGTTCGAGGCCAACTGGAAAAAGTTTGAATGCTCCTTCTGGGTCGGAGATGAGTCTCTGCTTTAAGAGGAGGAGTTCAAGTATCCCGAGTGTTGGTAGGATGGAGTGGTAGATAATTTAAGGATCATGACCTTGTTCTCAGTAATGAGGGTGTTACTTCAGTCAGTTGTGGTGAAGAAAAAGTTGAGTCATAAAGCAAAGCTCTCCACATTTTAACTCTCACCTACAGTCATGAGGTATGGATCATGACCGAAAGAACGAGATCCTGGATACAAGCATCTGAAATGAATGAGCTTCCTTTGCACGGTGGCTGGGCTCAGCCTTAGAAGCTCAGAGTAGCTCAGAGTAGAGCCACTGCTCCTCTGTATCAAAAAAAAAACAAACAGCTAAGGTGGTTCGGGTATCTCATTTGGATGCCTCCTGGAGGCCTCCCTTTGGAGGTTTTCTGGACATACCCCACTGGGAGAAGATCTCTGAGGCTCTCTGGCCTTGGAACATGCCAGGTGGAACTGGAATGTGTCGCTGAGGAGAGGGGTAGTAGAAGATGGATAGATAATGATAGGCTTTGAAAAGCTAGCCTTAATATCTCAGAACAAGTTTGTGTCAAGCAATGGCAAACTATCTCCTAATATTTCTGTTGTCTTCTATTTGACAGGAATGGTGTTCCAGTACGTCCAGATGGGAGTAACATACTGGTGTCCTCTGACGGCAGCCTGATCTTAAACAACATGAAAGCCTCAGATGAGGGAAGCTATACCTGTAACGCTTACACGGGAATCTATTCAGTCAGTGCCACAGCTGAAGTCAGAGTTATTAAGGACATACAAGGTGAGAACAGCCATCAAACCCAAAACATACTGCTGCTTTAGCAGACTTATCTCTAGTATCAAATGATTTAATAGATTTGTTTAAGCTTTCCTAAATACTACTATATTGTACAATCAAAGGGTTAAGTTTAATAGAAATTGCTGTAACATCTGAATTGTGCTTTTTGTAGGTGCTGATGTGCTGCCAAACTGTGTGGACCAGAGCCAGCTGGCCAACTGCAGGCTCATAGTTTACGCCCGCCTTTGCAACAACCAGTACTATTCCAGTTTCTGCTGTGCCAGCTGTTCCAGGCATGCTCAGAACAATGACACGTTTGGTCGGCTTGTATTTTAAAACTCTGGACTGCACTTACCAAAAGGACCAGCTACTGAGCAGGTTGTTAAAAAACATGATTCAGCTGAGCAATTTCAACAAAAAGGGTCTGAAGATGTAATTAAACCTGTAAAGAAGTTGTTGTTCTCCAATCAGCACTTTGTTCAGATTTTCTGAACCACATAAATCATACAATCTGTAAGATCTGCTGAATGTATTGAGGTGCAGAAAATAAGTAATTTATTCACTGGACCTACACTCTGTTTTCTAGAGAAATACTACTATTTATCATTCTGGTAATTTGATCGCAAGTTTTTGCTTAACATGTTGGTGATTATACTTGTTGTCATATATGGAGCACATATTTAACTCTTTTCTTATTTCACATATTCTGTTTGATTTGATGAAAGTTTTTTATAATAAAAAAACAATATTTTGATATAAAAACTGTGTGCATTCAGTTGATGTTCCGGTTTACACCACAGGGAGACACTCAACACAACACGTGAGAGTCAACTGCAGGAAATTAAACGTGGTTGATTCTTTTTCAGAACAATGCTGATCTTTATGTCTGCTGAAGCAGTATTTGATTTAGAAAATGTATTATTTGAGTATTATTTTTATTATTTCTTTTGCACAACTCAACTCTTTCTAAGCACTTCTGTATTTTTTGTCATTATCAACTGCAGAAGTTGTATGTTTTTATGTAAAACTTGGAACGTTTTTTCTTAAGTAAATTTAATGCCAAGCAATGATTGTTGGCTGATTTAAGTTTCCTGAATAATTAGTCTTTCCTAAATATCTCTGATGGGTGGAGATTTGTGACATTAATGGGAATTCCTCCTTGGAAAGATTAACTTGAACTACTGGAGTTTATAAGCACATAAATAAAACATAAATACTCCCCAGAGGTGAAAAATTTGCGACTAAAATACAGATACAGAAAAAAAATGTACGAAGCTGTTTACACAGAGAAAACTAAATCACAAAAGATTATTACAAAACTCGAAAGTATTGAATCTACAGCGAATTCAACAAACACAGAATTACTGTGTACATGTGTAACTTTTTACCAACCAACATTGGAAAATCTAATGTTTCCAGGAGACTGGTCATGTATAAACAGGGCGTTAGAAAGAATTTAAAGTGTTTTTTCTTGTGTGATGTAAATGGCTTCCTTCACCCTCCTCTCAAAAAATCTGTGTTTTCTGTCCAAAAAAACCCAAACATTTTGGTCCTCAAAAGAGTGTCTCTTGTAGGTGGAGAGTTTACATTGACTGACTACACAGCCTCTGAAAGTAAATGTCATTATAATAGACGTTTATCAGAGAATGCTATAACCAAATTTAAAAATTGGAAAAAAGGTGCCCCACTAACATGGAAGTTTAACCTGAAGAGATAGCTGAAAAAGTCCTATTAATGTTAAACCATGTATCCCTATAACTCTAAGTCAGGGGTGGACAACCCTGGTCCTCGAGGGCCACTATCCTGCATGCAGGTGGGATCTGCAGCTACAGATCCCATCCTTACCTTGTTTCTCCGCTCCAACACACCTGATTTGAATCAATGGGTGATTAACAGGCTTCTGCAGAACATGAAGAGGTAATTCAACCTCTGAATCAGGTGTGTTGGAGCAGGGAAACAAGTTAAACATGCAGGATGGTGGCCCTTGAGGACCAGGATTGGACACCCCTGCTCTAAGTAGTGATGACTTCATGAGATTCTTTATAAATAAAATTATTTCAGTTAGAGGGAAAATTCACACCATCCTTCCTACTATTGCCTCTGATTCCTTATCAAATAAAGCGGCTTTAGAAGTGTCACTAGAACCTGATTTGTATTTGGACTGTTTTTGTCCTGTTGAACTCTGAATTGTCAAAAATAATAGCTTCATCAAATCTATTAACATGTCCACGAGATCCCATCCTTACCAGACTGTTTAAAGAGATGTTTCCTGTAATTAATATCCTCATTTTAGATCTGCTTAATTTGTCTCTAATGAATAGTTATATACCACAGGGCTTTAAGGCTGCTGTAATTAAACCTTTACTTAAGAAACCTGATCTTGATTTAGGAGTTTTAGCCAATTATAGACCTATATACAGTCTCCCATTCATCTAAAAAATTCTTCAGAAAATAGTTGCAAAGATAACAAGAAAACAAGATTCAGACAGAATCTATAATTCTCTCCACACTGCCTTAATGCAACAGAGGAGTACGTTTAATTTGAACAGGCTGCTCTCATTGACCTGCACTATTGAAAGACCCAAGAAATCCTTTGTTGCTCGGGCCGTCCCAGCTCCTTTGTTGAGAGGGTCAGAGGGAGGAAGACAGGGACAAGTGCACTTTACTGTTTTTTTATTCTTATTATCTATTTATTTATTGATTTTAAAATACTTCTTGTGCAACAGTTAGTGTGTTTTAATTAGGTTTTAAATATATGTCATGGTAGTTGAAGGTGTTGAAGGTGTTCTCTATCTATACCTCTGTGAGTGGTTGCTGTTTTATCCTATATATATATAGTGGATGTAGCAATACAGAGTGATTGCAACATCAGGAAAAAGGAGCACGAGAAACTGGAGAAATACCAGGGCCTCAGAGAGGAACTGGAAAAGGCCTGGAAGGTAAAGACCACAGTGGTGCCTGTGGTCATCGGGGTCCT
>NC_051439.1:6528950-6541939 GCF_001649575.2 Kryptolebias marmoratus
ATATATATATATATATATATATATATATATAGAGAGAGAGAGAGAGAGATAGCCCAATGTTGAAGTTCATGATGTAAATCTTCTAGCAGCTACAGTGTCCAAACCGCTCAATAAAAGAAAATCCTGGTGAATTTCTGTTTGACAGTTTCACACATTAATTTTGTTTTTCTCACAGCTTTTTTGATTTGATGAATTTAGCAGCTTATAAACTGATTTCAGCTCTATGGTTGCAGGATGTGAATATTTATCTCATTCACATGCTTCCGTGTTGCTGTTTCCTGTGTTTGGTAGAATACACAAGAAACTGCATCTTGTGGAGCTCTAGTGCAACAGTAATTTAATAAACATTTAGTCATATGTTGCTGCACCAGATTAACCCCTCCAACAACTGCCGTTTATCACATAAAACCCACATGTTGAATTTTTAGTTTCAGTTGACACAAAAATGAAGGTTTTACCAGCTGTTTTCTCAGAGATGAGCTGTGTGTGTGTATGTGTCTGAATGCTGTTGCACAGTTGCAGGTGCACTCAGAGAGCCGGAGGTTGCGGTAAAGTGGAAAGTTGTTTCTCAGCACAGGTCGCTCTCTGCAGGCTGCTCTGTGACCACATCCTGTCCTCTGCTGTCGCTCTCGGCTCCTCTGCAGGTTTCATCACCCACTTAGTCTTTGTCACCAACAGCAGCTTTGACCTTCTTCTTCACACAGATCAGAGCACTGACTTCCTGTTGATGTGTGGCTGACTCCTAACTTTCCAACCAACAATGTTTGAACCCCCACAAAGAACTTCTTTTTATACATAAAAAAAGAGAATGTAGATCTTAATCACCTAAACCTAAGCTGTTTCTCCATTATGTGGGAGAAAAATAGCTAGCTTCTCAGAAAACAAGCTCTAAGGAGGAACATATATGATCTGGAACAAATGATGCATGTGACGAAATGTGAAGGGGCGATAGAGTAACTGAGATGTATTGTCGTAGATGTTCTGATCCAGTTTATCATTTCTCTTATATGAATGTGTTTGCCTTTTAATAGTCAGTGAGAGAGTTTTAAAACATAGAGATTGACTTTCAATCATTTTCCAAATAAATTGCTATAAGAAAGAACATCCATGACTACCAAAAATTGTCTTAAACAGTTTTATTGAAAGATAGATTAAGCTAAACAAGCATTTACTAAGGAACTTTGATTGCATGCCATTTATTAGTCTTTAAAGTAAAATAACCTGAAAAATCCAAATACAGTATAAGATACTAGTTTTGAAGAAATTCAGCAGATAAATGTTGATTATATACAGACTGAAGGTTTGAGTTCAGCTCTCACTTGTTCTGCTTTCCACGTGAACTCTGCAACAGACAAAAGCACAGAACAGCTCAGTGTCTCCAGCTCTTTGAATTATTTCTTCATTCCCTTCCAGGAGAGTTAATCAGATGTGAAATGATGAGACCAACCTGAAGTTTCCAGATCACAAAGCAAACAAAGACTCCATAGAGGCAGCTCTTCACGATCAAAACGACGTAGGACAGTTTGGCATTCTGGGAGATGTGCAGATATTTCTCTGCAGGAAAGCAGATCAAACTTTATTAAAACTGTTAACATTCAAATTAGGTTTTCTAAACAGCAATGTCATGATTGAAGGACAATAGCATGCTGTATTTACCTCGACCAATGCCTTTGTCTTTTTTATTTGCTGTAAGAATAAAAACAGAATATACTGTTAAAAACGGTATCTTATGACACAAATATTAAGTGTGTGTTTTAATCTTACATACATGAGATTGAATCAGAATAAGGGTTGTTGCTGCTTCCATTAAAGAAGTTAACGGTGCAGTTGAACACAGTTTGGGGATTAAACCAGGCCTCAGCTGGAACCGTCAGTCTGCTGGTGACTGTGTAAAACTTGTCCTTCTTGACGGCAGCACTGTCTGTCGCCACACCATCAGTGACACTTTGCCCGTCAATGTTCCAGGACACGCTGACATGATCCGGGTAGAAACCAGAGGCCACACACACCAGGGTCTTCTTTCTTTTGCTTCTCTTCTTTTTTCTGCACTCATTATCTGAAGGTGGAAGAATCTTTACTGTTGGAGATTTTACCTCATGGTCTTGTTCTGCCAGGACAAAAAAAAAAGTGACAAATAAATTCACAAATTTAAACTACGTATCTACAATTGAAAACAACAACAACAACAACAAAAACAGACAAGAACTCTTTCAGAATCAACACTCATACTAAATCTTTGGTCACCACAGAGGACAAAACACAGAAAGTTGATCTTCCCAAGAACTGTCCACTGGCTCAATATTCTTCTAAAACTTTGCTTTTGCAACTCAATCTCTCCGTCACATGCAACCTTTTCTTTAAGCAGCCTTTTAATTACCAGCTGGTAACTTACGGATACAGACAACTTTTCTACAGATTTCAAACACCTTCTTAATTCTATTTACTGAGACATTTTAGCCGCAGATTCAATTTAGTCATAGTCGCAAATTTTACAATTATTTCTGCAATTTTTATAGAACAGTTTACAGTTTACAGCACCAGATTATGAGTCTGAGAAATATCTTAACTGGGTGTTAAAACAGTGATCTTTACAACTATTTTATACAAATAAGTTTTCTTACCCAAAACTGTGAGTTTGGTTCCTGTGCCAAAGTAAGCAGGATTGTAGTTGTTCACACTGATAAAAGGCTTCATAAAAACTGCTGTAGCTCTTAGAACTGAAAGCTTTTCTTTCCCTTTTCACTTGAACTAAACAACTTTTTGTGCACAAACCTGAATCAGCAACACAATCCTACTGAACCGAGTTATTTTTTAACAGTTTAAAACATGATTTCAGGATCATTTAGGAGAATGAGATTTAAAACTAAAACCGAGAGATATCAAATGATTTTCAACTTACAGTCCACAGATAAATTTGAACGACTTTTAAAAGTTTCCCATTTTTTTCCTTTATGTTCTTACCTAAAACAGTGAGTTTAGTTCCAGCTCCAAAGTAAGCTTCTGACTGGAAATTCACAGTGGTTCACAGAGCTGATCAAAACTAACAGAGGAAGAATTTGGGTTCAGAACCAAATGTTCTGGAAATAAAATCTTTGACTGACACAAGGTTAACAAGACTTCAAATCGTTGTTTAAAAAAACTTAATTTACACAGCCCTACATCTTTTCTTGTTCTTCTTCTGCAAATCAAATGTTATTTGTTATTTGATTTGTCATTTTGCCTGTCTTCCTATGTATGTATGTATTCTACAAATAAAATAATAAACATTTTATAATTAAAAGTTAAATTTTCTTACCTAAAACGGTTAACTTTGTTCCTTTACCAAAATAAGCCTCAGAGGCAGAGTCACAGTGCTGAAAGCAGCTGCTCTTTTGCTGCTGTAACTTTGAACCAACAACCGCAAATTGTTTTACAAAAAATATACAATAAGAAGACTGAAGCTGGCTGTCAGTTTCTACAGTTTTTAAATTTATATATATATGTTTGCAATAAGCTTTATTCTGACAACGTTTGAATTTGAAAACAAAAAGCACTGAGTTGCATTTTAACAGCTTTGTTTGCTTTCTGTGTTTTAGAGAATTTGATTTCTTACCTAAAACAGTTAACTTTGTTCCTCCGCCGAAGAAAGCTTCAGCGGCACCACCGCTGTCACAGTGAACATGATCCGTGCTCAAAACAATCAAGCTGCTGCCTTTTATGTGCTACTTTACCTCAAAAATGTTCTAGTTTTAAATTTTAATGCTCTGTTAATTTAAACATTAGTTACTGATTTACTTTTATAAAAGTTTAATATAATGTAAAAGATTACATGTTGACATCTCACCAACAACAATCAGTTTGGTTTATCACAAGACCGATTAAATCCTGAGATTGGACTGTAAGAAGCTCTACAGCACAGAGTTTTTAAAAGAACAACTTGGAAAATGGTTGTCATTCTGGGATCACTACTGTCTGTTTTAAAGACTTTATATATAATGTGTGTGTCTTACCTAAAACAGTCAACTTTGTTCCAGCTCCAAATTAAGCTTCATTATAACCAGTGGCACAGTGTTCAGAAGCAGAGCTCAAAACAACCCAAGACGCTGATTTTACACCCTAATATTTAGCTGCTGTTGGGTGTTTTCAGTATTTAAATAATTTTTCTTTAATTTAAAGCTACATTCTTCAGAACAAAGTTTTACTTACCGAGAACAGTCAGTTTGGTTCCCTGACCAAAATAAGCTTCGTAATTGGCACAGCGCTTCATCTTAATATCAAAAAGTACTGAGCTGAACTTAATGTATAAATACTAACACATGTCATGATTCTATTTTTCCCCTATAAATAAAGATTTTGGTTTATTTATTTAATTTTAATCATCCTTCACTCACCTAAAACAGTCAGTTTTGTTCCATTTCCAAAGTAAGCTTCGTTGGCGTTGTCACAGTGCAGTAATACTGAACATGTAACTCTTTCTCTGTCACATTTCTCTTTAAAACATTTATGCTGATATTTCTAGCAGAACTCAGACTTTAACCAAAGTATCATCCATTATAACACAGTACGAAGGAGAAATATTTACCTAAAACTGTCAGCTTGGTTCCTTGGCCGAAGTAAGCAGGCTCACCGTAGCTCACAGTGTTGTGAGTCCAGTTCAATATGTGATGTTTTTAAATACAATAACATCTTTTTTTCAATTATATTTGAACATTTTCTCCAGTTTAAGTCTAAAAAGTGACCTGAACATTAGATAAATGCAACTTACCCAAAACAGTCAGTTTTGTTCCGTTTCCAAAGTAAGCTTCATTCATGTTGTCACAGTGCAGTAATACTGAACATGTAACTCTTTCTCTGCCACATTTCTCTTTAAACATTTATGCTGATACTTTTAGCAGACTTTAACCAAAGTATCATCCATTAAAACACACTACTGAGGTGAAATATTTACCTAAAACTGTCAGCTTGGTTCCTTGGCCGAAGTAAGCAGGTTCAGTGTAGCTCACAGTGTTGTGAGCTCAGTTCAATATGCCATATTTTTTCTTTTTTCCAATTATATTTGAGCATTTTCTCCAGTTTAAGTCTAAAAAGTGACCTGAACATTAAATGAATGCAACTTACCCAAAACAGTCAATTTTGTTCCATTTCCAAAGTAAGCTTCGTCTCTGTTGTCACAGTGCAGTAATACTGAACATGTAACTCTTTCTCTGTCATATTTCTCCTTAAACTTTCATGATGATACTTTTAGCAGAACGCAGACTTTAACTAAAGTATCATCCATTAAAACACAGTACTGAGGTGAAATATTTACCTAAAACTGTCAGCTTGGTTCCTTGGCCGAAGTAAGCAGGTTGAGTGTTGGTCACAGTGTTGTGAGTTCAGCTCAATATGTCATGTTTTTAAACAGAACCGAATCTTTTTTCAATTATATTTGAACATTTTCTCCAGTAAAAGACTATAAAGTGACCTGAACATTAGATGAATGCAACTTACCCAAAACAGTGAGTTTTGTTCCATTTCCAAAGTAAGCTTCAGTTCCAGTGTCACACTGAGTGTCTCCTCTACCAAAAAGTCCCAAAAGTCTCCACAATCATCTTGTTCTGATATATTTGAATAATCCAGATGATGAAGAAGGTTTTAGCATGCAGGTTGAGCTTCATAATGTCCCAATCGTTCTCTTTTTTAAACATAAGCGACTCATGATCCAAAAGCTGCATGTATGAAATCAAGGATTTATCTTTTTTTTAAAAACTTGTTTTTTACTAACTTGTCAAAGCCAAAGTGTCAAAGCATCCTGCACACCTTCAGATGATGTATTTTTCTGCTCTGACAGGCGTCCTAACCTTCAATCAGCCGTCTAAACAATGGGTGTTAATGGGAGGAGGTTTTTGTACGACGGCTCTATGGGATTGTATCACCGTGGCCCCCTGTCCCCACGGTGAAAAAACATCACACAAAAACTTTGTGTCTTTCTCTGCCTCTCCTCTCTCCCTCCCCCACCCAGGGCCTCCATATCTCAGCCTCCATCAGTGTGTGTGTGTGTGTGTGTGTGTGAGAGAGCAGCTGTGCAGGTCGGGCTGATTGACGAGTGAAACACACTCCGACATGACTTCTGCTATTTCTGTCACAGCTAAGAAAAGAAGACACAACAGAAGGACGGAAGCTGCCTTTAGTTTTTGTTTCTTTGTAGCTGCTCACAGGAAGTGACATCACTGCTGGTCACAAGTCTTCATCCAATCAGTCGTCAGAGGCCAACATGCACTCACATGACAAATATGATGGGTGTTCCTTGAAATGATTCTTGTGATTCTTATTGTGACCCTAAAAATGTCTTAAAGTTACCAGCATTTTACTGGTCAAATAAGAAATATTACATTAGAGGCAATTATTTAAGTTAGTGGAATATATTACAAAAATGTCATTAGGTTTATAGAAATTATGTAATGCCATAAAAAAATTTCGCAAAATGAGTTATTTCATCTAAACTCAGAGTTTCCATTGTTCCAAAAAAATCTTAAATGGGTAATAAAAGGTAGCTATTTTATGGACTTTAAAGTCAATTTTATTTCAATATTGTCTAAATATTGACTGTTAGTATTAGAGGACACATTTACAAAAATGGTTACTTTGCAATTACAAAATTTACTGTTTTTTACAAGCTATGAAGCCTTTCACATCATAAACAGAAAAAAGTGTGCTCAAGAAAGAAGATAAGAAGTCCACCTTTTTTTGTGTGTGAGCCAAACAACTGAGAACCACACCAACATTTCAGTTCTGAAACAAACATTGACTATATATAAAGCTGGAGATCACTGGATGATCTTTCATCAGGTTTTTTAGCAGGGAAGTCTAAGGAGCACACAAAGGATTCTACAAGGGAACACAGGTATGTTTTAAATACATATTTTAAAAAAACACAGGATTTGCACAGGAGGTTAAAGCGAGAATGATCATCGTATGACATTTAACAACCCAAGGAAGAGTAGTGGTTAAGCTCAGCCTTTAATACCATCTGAAGTCATCAGAGTTAACTATCAGCCATGCAGGACTGCCCAGAGGAAAAGACCGCTTTCTCAAAGTCATCCTAAAAATTAAGAGGTAAATGGAGAACAGAGCAGGAAAAATGAAATTGTGACATGTTTTTTAGATATAGGTTTAATACAGCAACCTGGAACCGCTGTGGGATTAAACTATTTATTAAAGACACTTTAAGCAGATCCAAAATGGGGATGATAATTAGGGGAAACCAATCTTGTAACTGTCTAGTTGGGATGGGATGTAGCAGATATGCTGATGGTTGGATGAAACTATCATTTTTGACAATTCAGAGAGCTCACCAGGACAAAAACAGACAAACACAAATCAGGTTCTGATACTTTTAAATCTGTTTCATTTGACAGGGAGTCAAAGCAATAATTGAAAGGATGGTTGGAATTTCTTTCTAATATAAATAATTTTACTTACAAAGAATTTCAAAATGTCATCACTACCTAGAGTTATTGTGATACATGGCTCAAGAAAGACAGGACTTTTCATTTGTCTAGCTAGGGTTGTTTTTATCCTCTATTAAAGATGAATAATATATTGTTTTAGTTTTATGAAAGGCTATCTCTCCAGAATAAATAAAATTCCTAGCATGCTGGTGTAGATTGTCAGTCATCCAGGAGATGGTAAATCCAAATAAAATAAAAAAATAAATAATTGAAAAAAAGGAAACAGGACTTTAGGACAAGACTCACCTGTAAACCTACACCTCAGGAATAAAGGACAATGTTGTGAGGACCAAAGTTTTCTTATTTTGTACAGAAAAAATAGATGGGGCTGAAAGAAGTCTTTTAATACAAATCAGAAAAACAACTTTAAACAAAGGAAGATGTCTTGGATTTTAGCTTTCTAAAACTTACAATGCAGCATCAAGCATGACACCTAGGTTTTTTTTTTTACCTCTAATTCACAATTTCATGCATGTGACCAAATCATATCTCTGTGAGCCATGCAAACAAAGACCCTAATGACCCTCAGGAGGAAGGGAAGTGAGATTAATTTGCAAGTGAATCTAGTTTGCACAACAGAGCATTTTATGCAGCTTAAAGGTTGGAACTCCACACTCTCCAGTTCTGAACTGAGAAAGCTCCCTGGATGGAAAGGAAACATCTAAAACTACAGAACAGAGGTCCAGTTTCTCTTTGTATTTTTTTTTATCTTCTGTGTTAGTGAAGCACCATTTCCCCTCCAACTTTCTAGATACCTGTTTTAAAGAATACAACTCTAAATTAAAGCAAGCAGTCAGCCTCCTCTGACTAATCATTTTCTTTTTCAGAGGAGCAATTTTATCAAATGATATTTGCATTGAAGTTGTGATATCACGAACAAGATAATCTAAGTTGTTTCTCTCTGTTGCAAGAGATAGGAAATTAATAATGGAAGAGATTCTTTAGGTTTGGTCACAGCATTTCCTGATAAACGTCTACTATAATGAAATTTATTCATAGTTCTTCTGGCATGGGCAGCTTCCACATCTGGAAAGGCACTATCATCAGACAGGTATATACTGTCAGGATTCATGTTTATGTTTATATTTAGAACCTCTTCTGTCATTTTGTTTGTAATTCTTGTGCTTATTTTACTTCCTTGTGTCTGCCAGTTTCCCCTTTGTTTGGTTTTTGGTTGCCTTTTCTCAGATGTTCCTAGTCATTCCGTTTCATTAGGACTTCTTTTATATTGTCTGTTCCCCTGTATCTCTACAGTCAGGCACTGACAGCTCATGCTGCAGTCCAGTTTCTCCTTTGTGTCTTCCCAAGCTCATAGTGTTCCTAGCTTGTTTATGTTTCTGCCTCATCAGCCTTTTCCCCTGTGTCATCCTGCATTCTGGGTTCATCTTTTCAAACTGTGGCATAAACAGGTTTTAGAACAACATCTGTTCCCAACCAGACAATGCCTTTGTAGGTTAAGACCTTACATATTTCATCAAGACGATGTTAAACCTCAGACTGCATCAGTCCAGCAGCATGGCTTCATAGTAGAAGAGTCCAGGAGCTGAACTGACCTGCCTGCAGTCCAGACCTCTCACCAGCAAAGACTCAGGACTGTTGAGCAGCTAGAATCCTTCATCAGAGCAGAATGGGACAACATTCCCTCTAAAACCTCCAGCAGCTGCTCTCCTCAGCTCCTGGATGTTTACAGAAAAGGAGAGGCTTCACAGTGGGAAAAGTTACTTTTTGAAATGTGTTGCTGTCATCAAATTTACAAATATCTTATGTTTTCCTAAAAATGGTGCTCTTAGTTTAAACCCTTAATTTGTTTACTATGTTCCATTGTGAATGAACTATTTTTATGTAATTTGCAAAACATTGCACTCTGTCTTTTGTTTACATTTTACACAGTGTCAAGACTTTTTTCGAATTGGGGTTGTAATATGAAACAAGCCACAGGTCCTTCCTGCCTGTGTGTCATGTGCTACAGACTGATTATTTGTATGAATGTGTGGTCTGACTGCATCACTGTGACTGGCAGCACAGTAGTAGGTGCTAGTGTCATTTGGAATCAGCTCAGTAATTTGAAGAGAAAAGTTATTTTTATTTGCATCGATAAATGACTCGAAATGTCCATCAGGTTCTCCGTATTCTTTTTGGAGGAACTGTATTTCAGCTCCGTGGTGGTTCTGTCGGTACCACAACATGGTGTAGCTGCTCATGCTTTCTGTACCCATTCTGCACTCCAAAGTCACTGTTACTCCTGGGGGGGATATTTGATCTCCAGACTGAAGAACTACAACAGAGAGACCTGCAGCACAAAAAGTGAAACATTTACATGTGTCTCACACTGAAATAAAACGACTGGAGTTAATTATTCTCAGCCTTCTAAATAAGGCTTGATATGAGATAAATTCAGCACCCACCTGAGTTCATGAACAGTGAGAGATAAATAAGTGAAACAAACATGTTAGTGATGATCCTTCTCTCCCTGAATGAAGCAGCTGATGCAGTCGTCTCTGTTTAGCATAAATAAAAAAACACAGTCACGTGATCACAGGAAGTCAAATCTGTGACTCATTCACAACTTCATTTGACATGAACGAAAAAAAAATTGACATGCATTCCATTCAATTACTGGATATCCTAGATTTATTTTAATTACTTGATTTGCAGTTGCTGTAAAAATGCAGCTTAATTGTGTTACACTGCAAAAAAAAGCAGGGAAAACCTTTTTTTTTAGTGAGCGGTCGGTTTAAACCTCAACAGTGTCTGCTGGCAGCACAAAGGTAAACAGCAAATTCTGACAGGATGGTTCAGTGAACCGTAAAGGCTGGTTTAAGGCTGGTTTATATGTCACAAGACGTAAGCCATCCGATCTCTCACTAAAGGGGTTGTGAGTTGTTTTTTTTGCATGGAGATTTTATAATAAGAGAGAAACTACAGGGGAGAAGTCCTGGGAAACCTCTCTCTGGTCCCACAATGCCAAAACAATTTTCTTCCTGGTGGATTCTCCATTCCTCCGTCCCTGTACAGATTTTTGCTTCCCTTACCACAGCCAAACTTTTTAATAAACAGATTGAGACAGTAAATGCTATTTGGCATTTGCTAATTTGTCACAAAGAGACCACTTCCGTTTCTGACAGACAATGCATAATAATGATCAAAAATGTGTCTCTTCACTGTCCTATAAAGGCTGGTTTATACTCCCAAAAGATGTGAGACATTTTATCTCACTGACAAGGTTGTGTGTAGAAAATTATGTTTGTAAGATGTGACTGTCCTAATTCAGCTCAGAGAAAAGATTAAGTACAAATGAAGGACTTTCATACAAAAGGATTTCCAAGGCTCTAAACATCCTTAGGACTTCTGTTAAATCCATCATCAATAAATGGAAAGAATATGGGACATGTAAACCTACAAAGAGCAGGCTGTCCTCACAAACTGAGTGACAGTGCAAGATAGAGAATAATGAAAGAGGCCTGTGAGCACCCTAAAGGAGTTTGAAGCTTCAGCAGGTGAGATGGGAGAGACTGAGCTACAACAACTATTGATCAGGTTCTTCAACACTCTGAGCTTTATGGGAAAGTGGCAAAGAGACAGACACTGTTGAAGAAAACTCAATTGTTTCGAGACTCTCAACACGCTACTACTCGAAAAAAAACATTTTCCCACTTGTATGGTCTGAACAGGTGGAGGTGTTACTGCACTCGCAGCTGAGAGCTGTGCAGCATTTTAAACTGCTGCTTCCACTTGACAAGCAACGGTTCAAGTTTTTTCCAATGAAAGGTCCACTTCCAGCAGTAATGTATCCTTCACAGAGCTGAGATAAGTGTTAGTAATAAGCTGATATCTTATTAGTTCACTTTCCGTCACTCCAAAACTACATAGTGCAGTTAAAGCCCTGAGCCCAGCGACATATTAGCTCACAGTTTCATCTGCATGTTGCACACATTGTCTGAATGCATGTCTGTACACCAATACATTAAATTTGAGGACAAAATGTCTTTTAAGTGCAGCCAGGGCTGCAGTCATGAGACAATGGTTACATTCATAAACTTTATCTCAGCAGCTGTGGAGATGCCATTACAACGCATGTTGTTCTTATTCTCTAACGTTTTTTTCTTTTTTCAATGCAGTCTCTTCTGCCCAATGCTGTCACAGCAGCGCCCTCTGGTGACAAGAAGTAATAACAGCAATAGAACAGAACATAAATGCAATTATTGTGTAAACCTGAAAGCACAATATTATCATCCTCTGTACCATGCGTTTGAAACACCTGGGTGAACAGGACACATGATCATACATTCTCCATGCAACTAATAGACTACAAAAGCTGCTGTATTTATTGTACTTTTTAAAAGAGAAGTACTTTGTCATTAGTGTGTGTTTGTATTGTGATAACTGCTGGTTAAAACGCAGTGCTTGGATTCACACCTTCCCTGTCTGCTCTGTAGGTGTCAAATCTATTTCAGACTAACACAAAAGGCTTTTTCACAAAGACGAGCCCATCTTTATGCTGCCTCTGGCCGCTCACAAATCATCAGCGGAGCTCGTCCCACACAGACATGAGCTTTCAGAAATGAGGAAAGCATGGCAGAACCAAAAAAGTCACAGAACTGCTTTGAAGTAGAATGCAACACATTAAATGTTTGACAAACGCCTTTCTCGTATAATTTTCAAAACGTGACTCAGTTTAGCAATTTTCTTTGTGTTTAACTAAATTTTTAAACTAAATGCAAACTTGCTGTGTGTCATTATTTATCTTGCCTTGGTAATAAATCTCTTTGTTGCTGTTTATCCTCGACGACCGGGTGGTCACATCACTTCATCACATTATTAAGCCCCAAAGCTAGTTTATCTTTTCACCAGTTGACCGTTTCGCCTCTGGTAATACTTCACTTTGCTGCACAAAAGTGCATCGATGAGGTTGGATTTAAACCCCCCTCGTTGCCTTCATTAATTTAGAAACCACACAGAAGCAGCCAGAAGACATTTAAGTCCCAGCTTGAGGTGTTTTGTGAAAAAGCCTAAACAGACCAACAGACACTAGACTGATATTACATCCTGGCTTTCAGGTGGTGCGCTGTAATTTATGATTTTCATTAATAATTTTATCATAAAATAATAACTTTCTTTATATGTTTAAGAATAAATAATATTCCTAACAGGGTAATAAAAAGCCTGGGTTTTATATGGGTAAAATTACATTGTTGACATTTATTGTCACAAGATTCAACAAAAGTGAAAACTGTCGAGGTGGATGGTCTGTCAGCTGTTTTCAACATGTTTATAAGATTTTTCTTTATTTTGTTTTTGCCATATGATTTATTGCACTGTAGCAGGACATTTGCTGTCATTTCGAACATGGATGTGAATGTTTTTGGTTCCAGTTCATCCATCCATCCATTCTCTTCCGCTTATCCGGGGTCGGGTCGCGGGGGCAGCAGCCTAAGCAGGGAGACCCAGACTTCCCTCTCCCCAGCCACTTGGGCCAGCTCCTCCGGGGGAATCCCAAGGTGTTCCCAGGCCAGCCGAGAA
>NC_051439.1:6545154-6585405 GCF_001649575.2 Kryptolebias marmoratus
GGGGTCTTTGGGCTGCACTTCGTCTGGCCCCTCACCTAGGACCTGTCTGCCTTGGGTGACCCTACTAGGGGCATGAAGCCCCTGACAGCATAGCTCCTAGGATCATTGGGACACTCAAACCCCTCCACCACGATAAGGTGGCAGCCCAGGGAGAGGTTCCAGTTCTTTCTCTGCTAAACGTTGTGACACAGAAATTTCTCACATGGTAGATGAACGAATGTGATAAGTTCTTTTAAACCACAGAATACTGATTGCCACAAGTCTGCTGTGTGGTGGTGGTGGGTGGGTTAGTCTAGTCTTTAACATACAATCAGAGGAAAGATAAGAAGGAGCCATAGGTGGAGGTTTTTGTTCACAGCTTGTGGATGTTTGCTGTAGTGTGCTTCTCTGGCTGCACAGAAGTATGTTGCATTATGTTCAGATGCTTTTACATCATTGATAGAAAGTGAGAGATTTTTCTTGGCTGCATTCAAATCTCCAGCTAATTCAAAATGTTTTCTATATGGCTCTTCCACACTGTCATTCCTGAACTGTCCGTATCCATATCCGATGAGTTTCATAGCCGTGTCTCCAGGTGTTTTCTGGTACCACAGTATCACTCTGTAATCTGCCTGTTCATGTGAGCAGAACAGCCGAACTTTAGCACCCGCTGTTGTGATAATATCAGAGGGGAACTGATGGACGTGCACCCCGAGAGACAAACCTACAAAACCAGACAAGATAGATCAACAAAAAATTGATTTAACAAATTAGTTCAACAAAGAAATAATAGAAAAAACTGAACAAGTAGAAAACTGGTATTACCTGGAAGGTTAAACAAAATAAGAAATAAAATCAATTCCATTCTTGTCTGATGCAGATGTAGTTGTAGTTGTAGATGATGATGAATATGATGTGGCGACTGTACAGGAAACACCCATCAGAGACATGAGGAAATGATGTCAAAGTCACATGACCAACTGTGAGAGCAGCTGGTTGAAAGTTGCTTCATTGTGGTACTGACTGTGTTAATGATCATGTCTTACAGTGAATGGAAAGTTGTCAACAACAAAACAAATCTTAGCATCATGAGATAAAGCACAAACTTTAAAGGAATCTAAAGTTATTTAAAGTATTAAAGGCATCTATATAAATTAGAAACTTTACACTTTAGACTAGTTTTTACCGTACTCAAAGAAATTGATACCTTTTAAAATGACAGCTGTTGTCTGCCAGCTCGCAAAACCTAGTGACTGCTCTCCAGGTGACGTGATTTGTGACAGGCCAAACCAAAGGATGACACCCCTTTGCTGACCACTGACTGTGTTACTAAGCTGCTCCCTGATGCTTCCATGATGTAGTTTTGTGTGTTTTGTATTTTGTCTGTTCCCTACTTGGGTAGCTGGAACTTTGTTAGTGTAACAGGATTGTTACAGTGTTTTCTGTATTCACTTTCTGGTATGTGTCAGCTTTTATTTGGTTAACTGAAAGCAAAAGGGAATCTCCACACCACCTTTATAAATGTGACTTTAGTGACTGTACCTCTGATTTGTTTATGAGTAGGATGAGTTCATGAACATTGATGCTTGCTTTCTATATGGTTATATAAAGGTGTGTAAAAAGTGAGGTAAATGAGCATGAAAATGGTAACTGAGAGATGTGTGTATGGCTGAGGACAGCTTTTTCTTTCAGCAATGAGGCAAATATAACAGCCACTTTTGTGTTTGTTATCCCATGTTGTATCCGGAGGCACCACTAGGCGGCGCTTCTTTCTTTTCGTTCTTTTGTCTTTTTGCAGCATGAATTTTCGTTTTTTTAATTACATGGTACAGAAAAGAAATTGAAAAAGCACACCAAGCAGTCTTGCAAACTGAATAACAAATTTACTCTCAGTTCACTTTCCTTTCCCTCTTCTGCCACATTAATCTAAGTTTGATAAAACAAACAAACAACCAACAACAACAAAAAAACAAAAAACAAATGATAAATAAAATCATCATTTTGCATCAATTCGGCCTTTGGAAAAGAACAAAGTATGCAGAAGTACAGAAATAGTTGAATCAAAAAATGTACAGACAAAAAAAACAGGAAAACAATAGTGTGAAAACTGAATCAGTAAATACTTTTATAGAAATATTAACCACAAAAACAGCTGCTTGAAAGCCTGACTGAAAACCACTGACGATAAATAACATTGTGCAGTTTTTGTGAAGTACAGACAGGATTTTGTATCATTGTGCTTCACTTGCTGCACAGTAATACACTGCATTTTGATTTTGTTCTGAAACACTGATTGTTAGAGAACCGTTCTTTGCTGTGTTCCGACCCAGATCTCCAGAGATGTTAAAATCCTTTTTATATGTCTCTTCCATTTTTGGATCTTTAAAGTACAAATATCCAATGAGCTTCAAAGCTGTGTCTCCAGGTGAGCGCTGGTACCAGAGCATCAGTCTGTAGTCAGTCTTTCCATGGGTGCAGAAAATCTGAACTTTGTCACCAGGACTTGTGATGAGATCAGAGTGGGACTGAAGAACCTCGAGACCCAGACTAAGATCTGAAATGACTGCATCATATAAGATTTAGTAGTAGTATAAAAACTGCATAAACATTTGAACTGATTTTATTATGAGAAACATAGTTTTACCTGATAGAAAAAAGAGCGGGAGGATACAATTCATTCTTCACCTTCAGATTAAAATGTTTGCTCTGAAATATCCTACAACAACTGAGAGCATCTGCAGATAAAAGTTACAGGCATCCCACTGAGAGGAGAACTAATGTGAGCCTCATGATGAGTCAGATGATGCCTCAAGAGGAAGTGATGAAGACACACAGTCCCTCAGTGCAAGCTGAAAAAAAGCAGAGGCTTTGCTAAAAATTCAGCTGGCTGAGACCCTTCTATATAAAGGATCATTTCAAAACATAAATGCTCATAAGGTTTGCGGTTTCTGTATAAATAGTTCTTAATTAAAATTAGGCTTTAGTTTAATATATCTGAACTACAGAAGATTTTTTTGTGTGTTATGCAAACTTGAATATGTAATTTAGATGTATTTATATGGGATAACCTAGAGGTCTGCAAGCTTTACAATCAAAAGGGTCATTTCTGCTCCATTAACTAATATATAAAGCTTGAAGTAAAGATGATTCAGCATATCCAAGAAGTGAAAAGTCATTTTAAAAAACTCACCTCTTTATGTTGGCTTCTAATCCAAGTTCAGTCTGAGTCCCAACTGGTCATTTATGTTGAAGTGTTTCCTGGTTTTAGCTTTGTTTTAGTATATTTTATTGTATTTATTGGTTTTTATGATTGATTTTATTGTCTATTTTATTGATTTAGTGGGGTTTTTTTGTTCTTAACTAACTTGTAAAACATTTTAGTCAACTTTTGTTTTTAAACATGTTATATAAATAAAACTGATTTTAACAATAAGTCTTCATAAATGCTATATAAAAACTAAAATTTGTTACATTATCTAAATAAAAAGACTAGAATAAAATTTGGACGTTCATCAAAATTTTGACACTTTAGGACAAACGAAAAGACCAAATTCTTGCTGATAAAATGTAAATACTGAACTATGCAGGTCTATGTGTGTCCTGTCTATATTTGTGGAAATAAAAAGATCCCACTGAGAAATCATAAAGTATATACTTTTACCAAATAAATTATTTGAGAGAAGATAAAAATAGGCCAATGTGTTGGATAGTAATTTATGAATAACAAAATTTCTTCTAATTTTTTTCTTCCTTACCTTCATCTACTTTCAGCTTTTATTACATTTGTTTTAATTTATTAAAGCCAAGACTTTCCTTCTTCTTCTAGTTGTTCTCAGCAGTGATCCCTAAGCTGTGGAAAACATCCTTCGTCCTCCCAGTCCTGAAGAAACCACATCCCAGAAAGCTGAATGACTTCAGGCTGGGTGGTGCTGAACTCACATGTGATGAAGACCATGGCCTTATCACCTGTGGATACAGGTGTCCTCGACCCTTTGCAGTTTGTGTATCAGGAGAATGTAGGAGTGGCGCATGCCATCATTAATTACACCAGTCCATTTCTCACTTTGACAGGGGTTGTGGTGCTGTGAGTATTAGATTCTTGGACTTCTCCAGCACCTTTAACACTGCCCAGCCTCTGCCCCTCAGAGACAGAGAGGAATCACACATTACCTGACAGGCAGACACAATTATGTGCAACTGAGGGACTGCAGGTCTGACATCGTGGTCAGCAGCACTGGAACGCCACAGGGGACCATGCTTTCACTGATCCAATTCACCCTTAACACGTCAGACTTCCAATATAATTCAGTCCTGCCACATAAAAGGTGCAAACAACACTGCTATAATGGGTTGTATTGTATTAGGAGTATTCAAGAAGAGGAGTATAGGAAGCTGATTTAGGACTTTACCACATGATGCAACTCCAGCTACCTGTACCATAACGCCACCAAGACCAGGGCGATGGTGGTGGACTTCAGGAGGCTTTGGTTTGTGTTGCTCTGTGTGCAGTAAATACAGACCTACAACCACCTGAGAGTGCAGTTGGGTGATAAACTGGACTGGACTGCCAACACTGATGCTCTGTGCAGGAGAGGATAAACTGACTGTACTTTCCCAGAAGCCTGGTGTTCTGTAACATCTGTAAGGTTGCATCTTTTAATGTTAGACTTATTTGTTGAACTTTATCCCCACCTATTGGAAAAAAATAAGAATTGCTATTTCATAAAGAATTTATTGTAACCAGTTTGTGTTATCCATTTGTTTTCTTTGCTTGCTTTCCCATGCAGGATCATGGGGGAGCTGATGTCTACCTCCAGCAGTCATTGTGTGAGAGGTGGGGGACACCCTGGACAGGTCTCAAATGAGACAAACAACCGTTCACACTCTCTCTCTCACAAGTTATCATTTAACCTAACAAGCTTGTTATGCTGCTCATATTTCTCACATCATTGTGTTTGCTGACAGCACAGAAATACACTGCTCTGTTAGCAGGCTGTAAGTCTTTCACAGCAAGAGCTCCATTGTCATTCTTACCTTTGACTGAAGAATATTTGGTCTAGGGACTTCCTCTTTACTCCTACCAAACACTGTGTACTCATGAGGGTCATGGTCTACCCTGGATGCTACCCGTACCAGTACATCTACGTATAAATGACATCTTTGTTTTGGCTGAACTCCATCTCAACAGATTCAGACTCATAACTTCATCGGACTGCAGGTTTCTGAATATCATCCTCTCATTGAGACATGGGGAGAAAAAAAATCAATTATCCTTTTCATTTTGTAAAACATGGCAAATAAAGAGCTCCAAAACATAATTTAAAAATGTTTAAATCTTCTAATTTTCTTATAAATAAACATTTATAGATGTACCTTGAAACCACAAATAAAACAGTAGAAAGAGTAGTAGAGTCAGCATATTTTCACACATGAGACAGTGAGTCTTTGACAGAGATCAAACAAGGACATGCTGAATATCTGAGGGAAGGTAAATGCTATGTTGCTTCACAAAAGATCCTCCCATTGGAGGGCGTTGATGCATGTTTGAGGCTCTGCGATAAAAAGAGGAAACGCTGAGGTTTTTGTTACTGTAGAGTAGTGAGATGGAGCACTGTGCTTCTAGCAGCGCAGAAGTAGACTGCACTGCTGTTTGTCCTCAGAACTTCAATTGTTAACGTGCAGGTCTGGCCTTTATCTGCGTTCCCATCCAGCTTCACGTCCACCCCAGGCTCAGGGTTGTGCATGTTTGTATATGTGTATCCCAGAAACTGCAGCTGTCCAGATTTGACCTGTTTGTACCAGAGGACGCGATCGTAAGCTGTGACGTTATGCGAACATTTTATCGTGGCAGCTTCTCCAGGAGGTTTCACAATGTGCTCAGGAACCTGGAAAACTTGATTACAGGAAGCTGCAAATAGGACAACATAAAACAGTGCATCAGGTGAAGTGCGATGGATAATCAAACTGCTTCAGAAAGGCTTTGATTGGATCAAAGACCACCAGAGACAAATCATAAAAAATTACATGTGCTTCCTATGCTTAAAAATAATAAATAACAATTTTTTTTTTACCTGAGAAGAACAAAAGAAAACTTATGAAGAAGAAAATGATCATTGTATTGTATTCTCTGAGTAAATCTCACTAGCAGTCTAGTTCTTGTGCCTTATGTTCCTCCCTCACAGTATATCCTGCTGAACTTTGAGGGGGAGTGTCACATCATAGCTCTGATAACGTAAAACAACCAAACAGCACTGCCTCAAGTTTGCCACCTACTGACAGGAATCACTTCATGTCCCCACAAAGGAATGTATTCTGTAATAATATAATAAAATTTGTTAGCTTTGACAACAAAGAGCTGAATAAAAGAGGAATGTGTCACAACATGTTAAATGAACAATAAAGTTAAAATGTGTGAGTTCTTTAATAGAATAGTAGAGCATATTAAGGCCATTCAGAAGAAAAAAATGAGAAGGACCTCTTTTTTTTGAGGTTTTGACTGCAGGTTTGCAATGACCTTGGTCGATTATTTCAGTAAATGACCTAAAGTGGCATTACTAACTTCTGCTTTTGCTGATTTCATGAGTAAATGTGGCAATGGGATTTTTTTCTGACTTTTTGTCTCTCCAACATTATTCCTCTCTGCCTAAATATGCAAATTACAGTCAGATGATGTCATGAAAAAAGGTGAATATATATGCAATCACACATTTTTATTTATTTGGTATTACTCTGTAGAAATTTCCCTTTGACGTTGAAGAGGGTTATTTTAAATTTTTAATTTGTAATGAAGGCCCATTTATATTGACCATGATTGATTTATGGCAGCAATAAAAGAATAAAACATCCAAGTGGGTGAATGCTTTCTGTAAATGTGTGTGTTTCACTGACCTTTTAACAGTTTTATCCTGAACATTTAACAATACACTGTTTGTATTAACTTGTGTAGTCAAATTAAAGTATGAATCCATCAAGTGATTTCTAAAAGCAATGTTTAAACAGACTATTACTCAAATTTTAAATCTTATTTGCATTGTATAATAATTACCTTTTTAAAATTTGAACTCTTTACTGTCATCTGTGAAAAATCAGCAGTTAAAGAAATATAATATGTCCTGTTTGAATGAGTTTAAACAAACCGTTATTTTAACAGAGTTTTTGTAGGTAAATGATGCTTTGTTGCACATTAGAAACCCTTTAATTTAATAAGTGTGTGTGAGACAAAAGACATATCAGAGGGATTCTTGCAGGTGTGAGGGTCTGTGAGCTCAGAAACAGAGATGCAAACATGTGAAGATGAGGTTTTTGTTCTGATGATCAGCTTTTTGTGGCACTGTGTAGCGAGCAGCGCAGAAGTAAACTGCACTGCTTCTTAAACCGAGTCTTTCAACCGTTAATGTGCAGACCTCATCTTTGTCTGCACTTCCATTCATTTTCACATCCAGACCTGCCTCTGGATAAGAATCTTTGTAGTAAACATATCCCAGGAGGAGCAATTGTTTCTCTTCCCGTTTGTACCAGAAGATCTGGTTATAGTTTGGAATCCTGTGTGTACAGAAGATCTTGGCTTCTCCTTCGGATGAGCTGTAGATGTTCGCTGGACTCTGAAAGACTTGGTCACTGAAAGAAGAACCTAAATAATCAACCAGACATAAAACACAATCAACAGTAATACACGTGAATAAATCTATCAGTCTATTTGAATAGCATACAATATAATTCAGTTTCTATATAAAGCAGTTTTCCGGTTTTTACCTGAAAGCAGAATACAGTTAAAGTAAACGCTCAGGAACAAAACAATCATCCTGTTTTTATTGTTTGCTGACAGTTCTGTTAAAGATCTCCTCAGTGTGTCCGAGGGTGAACTGATTATTTCAAACACCTTCTTTATCAAACCAACAGTGTGTGGGTGGAGCTTTAGTTTGTGTTAACAGGGAACAAGAGGTTTTTGAACTGAGGGGCTGGGATCTGTTGCACTGTGGTAACTAGCAGCACAGAAGTAAACGGCACTGCTGCTCGCATTGAGCCTCTCAATTGTTAATGTGCAGGTTTCGCCTTTATTTGCATCTCCACTTATCTTCACGTTCACTCCAGGTTCTGGATATCCATGTATCACATTCATATAACCCAGGAGGTGCAGCTGGCTGTTTGATTGTTTGTACCACAGGATTCTGTCATAGTTGTCGATACTGTGGGAACAGGTGATGATGGCAGTGTCTCCAAGGTTGGGTAACATGTCAGCTGGTTTCTGGTGAACCTTTTCACTGAGAGAAGAGCCTGCTGAAAAGGTTTCAACACAAAATAAAAACACAAGAAGAGAGATTCATTAAATAAAACATCACAAAGCAGCAGAAAGTGTTCATACATTAGTGTTTTGAAGCAAATAATTTAAGTATATACTGTAGTTAATCTCTACTTAAATATACATTTTAAAAGAAAAAAAGGACTTTTACCTGAAACTTTCATAAGATTAAGCATTATACAGATGATTATCATAATGCTAAAATGTTTCACATCAGTCCAGTTGTGTTTTGATATTTTGTTTTTCATGTTCAGTATTTCAGTCTCTCTTTGTCTGAGGAAACCCTCCCAGGAAAAGACAAGCACACCTATTTAAATGGGATTTCAGCTCAGTACCTCCTCTCCTTCCATTACAAGAAAAAAAAAAACACTGACTGTAACAGTATACTGCCATCTAATGAAAGAAAAAAGTAAAACATTCAGCAGTGTGTTAGAGTTCAGATTTCTGTGCATTTAACCACTGTCAGGATTTGGTTATCTTTGGTTTGGGTTTATTGCTTCATGTTTCTTTTGTTCCCTGTGTTTAGTTTATTTCTCCAGTGTTTAATATGTTTCCTTTTGTTCTGCTCCCTGTGTTTCTGTACATCACTCACTCCCCCTCAGTAGTTCCCATCAAACTGCCTCAAACACCCACACCTGTCCCTTGTTTGTAATCAGTCACCTGTGTTCATTTTGCAATCACACTCTGCCATTAAAACCCAGCCTTCTTCCTCATTTACTTGGTTCATTTTCATTTTTATGTGCTGTCTTGATTTCCTCATGTCTTTGCCACCCTGGATTGTTGTAAGTTTTTCTTATTTAGTTTAGTTGCTGCATCGTCAGCCTTTTGTTTTGATTATTTTGCAAATAAATGAGTTCTCTTTCGAAGTATGAGTCTGACTTGACAGAAAATGACATGGAATCCAGATTTTCGCACGGCTTTTGGCTTTTAAAGACTATGGTCTTAAACTTTTGATCAGCTGAAAAAAATCCTGTTTGAGTGTAAATGCAGTTTGCAGAAAATTCCCTGCTCAAAAGTTCTTGTCTCTTGCACTGATTTTTTCTTTTAACATTGTGAAGCTCTACTTAGAACCTTCTTAAGATCTAATAGTGCAAAATGCAAATTTTTGCAATTTTTTTGACTGGTCTTAAGATTTTGATCAGGAGTGTATGTGTGTGTGTGTGTGTATGTGTATATATATACAAACGTTTTTATATCAATGTCAGTTTGTAATATTTATGCAGCATTAGTCTGAACTATAAACCTAGGAGCCAAAATGAGAAAGAAAAGTTGAAAGGGTTTATTTACAGGTATGTATATAGAGTTGGGATTGAGGAGCATATACTTGTATGGAATCCAGAATAGTTTTTGTGCAAAATTAAAACTTTTTTCTTGTTTTTGCTTTTCTTGCATTTTCCAAAGAGGAGAGGAAGGATAAAGAATAACAGAAGTCGGGGGAATGTTAGAGAGTGGGTCAGGTAAGGTATTATGAGTAAACCTTTTTTATTCAGATTTTCTTAAAATAGGAAGTCGTCTTAAGAGTTTTTATCCTCTCCATCCACACTATTTTAAAATATAAACTTTTTAGACCTGATGGTATTTCACAACTCATCTCTTGATCACCTTTTGTACAATAAAATTAGTGAAAACATTTTATTCATAATTAATTCCCTGATCTGTAAATAGTTTGTAAATACCCCATTTTTGGAAAAAAGCCTCATGAAACTTTAATGCTGTTTCTTTAAAGTGGACTATTATGCAAAATTCCCTTTTTGCATGTTTTTGGTACTATTAGAAAGTTCTGTACCGTTAGTTTTAGCATTGTCATGTTTTAGCTTATTTAGCCTTCCTGTACATTTAAAGTTAATGAAGCCAATGAAGGTGGACAAACATTTACGTGCATTGAGCGCGAGTGTATGTGGGCGTGGTTTGGCGTAGATTGTTTTCAATGGCGAACATGATGAAGATAAATGAGGTGGATTATTTAATTTCTCACCCATTTTCCTTAATGTCTTTTGGAGGGAAAAACAGAAGTGAAGAGGTTGAGGGCGTATAGACCAAAGGATATTCAAAGTTTTTCTGTGACCTGGTTTCAGTGAAAGGACTGGCTAATTAAATGTTTGTCCACCTTCATTGGCTAAAGCCTGAGCCCTTGGGCTGAACTAAATGAGAGCAAACCAAGGGGGCGGGACAAGACAACTGTCAATCAATCTGTACTGTGAACGACATTAAATGTTCGGGGCTGTGAAAAGTTATCCCTTTGCAAAGGGATTTTCTTAAGACTTTTTGGCACCAGATTTGTTGTAAATTTCACAAAATGTGGTACAATTGTTAAAATTTGTTTTGTAATTATTTTAACATTTTTATTGTAAACACCAGGAAGGGCTTAGCCCTACTAGCCTACTGATACCAGCTGTCCCTGGATGCATGTAATACTGAAACTTAACAAGTCTTGAATGCTCCATAGTTTTCAGGAAACAGTGTTGCTAGAACAAGGCACAACAGGTGCAGGAGGATGTGATCCAAAGATCCGAACAGTGAGGAGGTTCTTGCACTGAGGAGCTGTGATGTGCAGCACTGTGGTAACTGGCAGCACAGAAGTAAACTCCACTGCTGTTCACATTGAGCTTATTAATTATTAAAGTGCAGGTCTGGTCTTTATCTGTACTTCCTTCCATCGTCACATCCACTCCAGGTTCTGGATTACTGTTCGTCAAATATCTATATCCCAGGAAGTGTAGCTCTCCATTTTCTAACTTTTTATACCAGAGGATTCGGTTGTAGCTCTGAATGCTGTGGGAGCAGCTGATCTTGGTTGTTTCTCCCGGATTTGCTTGAATGTAGGATGGAGTCTGGTTGACCTGGTCACTGAGAGAGGAGCCTGTAGAAATATCAATTTGAATCAACATTTGTTGATATATCAGAGTGACAAGTTAAAAATGTCATAAATAGGATGTACAGCTGAAATGGCAGCAGAGTCAGTTACTGAGATATGAAAAGTTGTTTTAAATATTGTAATTACCTGAAACCAGAACAGTGTTGAACACATATATTAATAGAATAGCACTCATGTTGTTAATTAAGTAATTTTTGACATTGTTCATGTTGATATAAAGGATATTTGTAGCTCCTTGTAGGTTATACTGAGTGTTTTGAGCCTCTCCTCTGTGCAAAACCTCTGATGGACCAAATGAACATGTGGTCTGAAGTGGGAGGTGTCATTGCGGTTTTAAAGCTTCATGTAAGATCCAGTCTTACCTTATCAAAGGAAGTGATGCAGGTGCACCGAGCTCTGAGGTGTAGATGAAAATAATGAAGGAGGTTCTTGCACTGAGGAGCTGTGATGTGCAGCACTGTGGTAACTGGCAGCACAGAAGTAAACCCCACTGCTGTTCACATTGAGCTTATTAATTATTAAAGTGCAGGTCTTGTCTTTATCTGCACTCCCTTCCATCGTCACATCCACTCCAGGTTCTGGATTAGGGTTGGTCAAAAGCATATATCCCAGGAAGTGTAGCTCTCCATTTTCTAACTTTTTATACCAGAGGATACAGTTGTAGTTCTGAATGCTGTGGGAGCAGCTGATCTTGGTTGTTTCTCTCGGATTTGCTTGAATGTAGGATGGAGTCTGGTTGACCTGGTCACTGAGAGAGGAGCCTGTAGAAATATCAATTTGAATCAACATCTGTTGATAAGTTAAAATGTCATAAATAGGATGTACAGCTGAAATTGCAGCACAGTCAGTTACTGAGAAATTAAGTTGTTTTAAATATTGTAATTACCTGAAACCAGAACAGTGTTGAACACAATTATTAATAGAATAGTACTCATCCTGGTAATTGGGTAATTTTTGACAATGTTCCTGGTAATATAAATGATAACCTCCTTGTAGGTTATACTGAGTGTTTTCATTTTCTCCTCTGTGCAAAACCTCTGATGGACCAAATGAACATGTGATCTGAAGTGGGAGGTGTCATTGCGGTTTTAAAGCTTCATGTAAGATCCAGTCTTAACTTATCAAAGGAAGTGATGCAGGTGCTCTGATGTGTAGGAGATAGAAATCAGAAAGAAGGTTCTTGTACTGAGGAGCTGTGATGTGCAGCACTGTGGTAACTGGCAGCACAGAAGTAAACCCCACTGCTGTTCACATTGAGCTTATTAATTATTAAAGTGCAGGTCTGGTCTTTATTTGCACTCCCTTCCATCGTCACGTCCACTCCTTTCTCTGGAAATGGACTATCTCCATACATGTATCCCAGGAGCTGCATCTGATACTGCTGTGATTGTTTGTACCACAGGATTTGATCATAGCTCTGAATACTGTGAGAACAGCTGATTTTTGCTGTTTCTCCAGAGTTTTTTAGGGTTTCAACCAGAGTCTGGACAATTTGCTCACTTAGAGAGGAACCTTTGGTAAATAAAAGAAAAAAACATACAGTTAACACATAATAATCACAGTCGGGTTGAGCCTTCATCAGTGTGACAGCAACAAGGACAACCCTGGTCAAACTTAGTGAAGAAAATATTATTACTGCACAAATCTGTTGTAAAAATCTGTAACACCTTTTCATAAATTTACCTGAAACCAGCGTGACTTGTAAGATTATGCAGCAGAGAATGAACAGCATCATTCTGTCTCAGTATGTTTCTGCCCCTGCTTTCATAGCTATATAGAAAGAAATCTGAGATGGGTGGTGTCTGTTTCTCCTCTTCTTCTTCTCTGCTGTGACTGTTTATCTGACGCTTCTCATTTGTGAAAAAAACGCACACACAATTCAGTCAACAAAAGACTTGCAAGGCCAAAATAAGACCAGAGAGCTGGAAATTTTAAGTTTATGCTTATTTTTTTTAAAAACAGTTAATGTGTACATTTATAAAACTTTTACCAACTTTCCATATTTCTTCAAATGCAACAATAATGGTCTTTTTTTATTTTTTAAGCTAGAGCTTTCAGAGTTTGTTTGTGTATTCTTTCAGAGTGGTCTTACAGGCTGATGCCCAGATTGTTATACAATAAGTCATACGTGACATGATTAGTGGATCAAAGTATAAACTCGCTGCCTCAAAGGTTAAGTTGCTTCTTGTATGTCTGAAGTTGGCCCGATTAAATAGAAATTTTCAGGGTTTGTTTTTTAGCATGATGCTTAAACCTGAGTTGTGGGTCAGATATTTCACTTGGATAATTAAATTGTGGTGTTATTTATTTAGTTTTTCCCCATCACCAAAATATCGGGGCCTGTCAATGTTTCCCCTTTTTGAGAAATCCATACAAACAGTCTTAAACACACTAAGATGAAGATAGAAAGCCTTCTGTATTTTCCATATATTACGCAGGACAGTTGTTAATTGTTGTGCAGCTTTATTTTTGTTTTTGGCATGCACATACAGAACAGCATCATCTGCATACATCTGAGAAGCTACAAATGGTGGCAGCACTCGTTCATGAAGCTAACAAATCAGTTTATCCCCTTCACTTGGTTATGATGTAGCACTCAGTATATGATGAGCTTTCAATAAACATGAACAAAAGCAAACATAAACCAGAACAAAATATCGATGAGGAAAAGCCAGTTTCAAAATAGTTGAATGAGCTGTTTGCAGCTCATTCAACTATTTGCTGTGCATTTCCAGCTGTCGGCCACCTTAAGTTATACTAAATAAAAGCATTCAATAATCTACAAAAAATGCAACAAATGTTAACTTCGTGTTGTCATGTGTTTTTGTGTATTTTTGCAGATGATGTGACGTTGTGTATGATAGACCAGTGGTTCCTAACCCTGGTCCTCGAGGAACACTCTCCTGCATGTTTTCATTGTTTCTCTGCTCTTCAGCAGGTCTTCAAGTTCTGCAGAAGCCTGTTAATCACTCAGTCATTCAAATCAGGTGTGTCATAGCAGAGAAACAACTAAAACATGCAGGATAGTGTTCCTCAAGGACCAGGGTTGGGAACCACTGAGATAGACGCAGGTAGCACTTTCACTTTAGCATCTTTCAGTTCACTTTGTGGCCCTTCAATCCCATTAGCTACTTAAAATGGTTGTCTCAGAACAAAAATGTTGCACACCATTTTTATAGGAGATCAATAACGCAACTTCGCCTGATCAGGTGAAGCTTTAAAACCTTGACTGATTCATTCTAAACTCTTTTACTTGGTGACATAGAAACCATCACTGCTGGAATTTTTGCCACTGTCAACGTAAGACTATTTGTTGAGAAACACTGCCTTCTAAGGGATGAAATAAAACAGCATCTGGCTATTTTTTGACAGCGCTTCTCAGTAATTAACTTGTGGTTTTATTTGTTGCTCCTGTTTTTATGATACTGTTATGTTATTGTTACTGATAGAGCAGAGGAGGTTGTTGCTGTAGCTGCAGGGTTCAGGCAGCACTGTAGTGGCAAGGAGCTTAGACGTAAACTGCACTGCTGCTCAGACTCAGCTCTTTAATTCTTAAATTGTATGTCTTGTCTGTATTCACATTCCTGTCCATTGTCACGTTAAGTCCAGACTCTGGATATCACATGTCAGCACTGGTTTTTGCAAAGTTACACACTAAAGCAATGTTAACTTTAGTGCCTCCTGACTGGCAGTGTAACCTTAGCCTTAGTCAGCAGTTTCAAGTAGGATTCGATGTTGCCACTCTGGTCCCCGGAATCCATTTGACTATGATCGCTGGAGTCCCTTGTGCCACATTTTGAACTATGGAGCTGTCAAATACCAGGGTCTGCGTCTCAGCAGGTGTGTCGCCGAGTGAGGAAAATAGGTTTTAAATGTGAACGAGTCAATGATGAACTGGGGATTTAACCTTAGCACTACGCTTACTTGGAATGTCACCCAACATGCCTGGGTGCCCCTGTGGCTCAGTGGTTAGAGCAGTCATCCTCCAACAAGAGAGTTGGAGGTTTGTTTCCTGGCAGCAGTCACATGTCGAAGTGTTACTTGGCAAGACACTGAACCCCCCCATTGTCTCCCATGTGTGCCCCGTTGGTGTATGAATGTTATTTAAACTTTGTAGAGTTGTAGTAGAGTGCTGTATCAATGTGTATGGGTTCATGACGGCAGATTGTGATGTAAAGCCTTGTTGGCTAGAAAGGCACTATATAAGTGCAGTCCATTTGCCTGAGGTCCTGGCTACTTGGGGTCAGCTGGAGGACCGCTAACAGGAGCTACACTTGATAGCTTCACACTTCTGAGGAGGCCTGGATAACTAATCGCTTTTCAACAGCACAGAGCCCCACTTCCAATTAAGACAGCATTGTCTCCAAAACTACCATGAGACTACATTTATGACATGTACAGTAATCTCTAAAGGAGGAATTTCTTTTTCTTTTTTTTTTTACATGAGCACTGTAATTCACCTAATTGTAGAGCTGCCAAGTTTAGGAAGGGTTTGAACATAAATACAACATCAAAGCTGCATTAAAGGAGGAGGAGGAATCAATATCATGAGCGTCATATTTCATCAGTGGATCAGAACGGTTTCCTGCTCGGAGGTTTTACACAGGAAAAGGAGGTTTTAATGTTGATATCTTTGTTGAATTGCTGCTGTTAATGACTGCTGCAGGTGGGCTTCTGCCCAGAGTTTGTTTTTGTGTTGGATTATCAGACAGGGTTTTTGTAGAGCCCAGAAGGTAACTGAGTCACTGTGTATTTTAGCTGCACAGTAATAAGCACCACTGTCTTCTGCGTTGAGTTTCTGCAGATGAAGCTCCGATTTCTTTGAGCCGTCTCCACTTACATTGAAACGCTCTTTGAAATCATCCTCAAGGCTTGGGCTGGTATATAGAATATACCCAATTAATTTTAGAGCAGAGTCGCCCATTGTCTTCTGGTACCATAAAATTACATTGTAGGAGCTGATTGAATGGCTGCAGCTAATTGTTGCAGGACCCTGAGCATTTCCTAAAATTGATGGTGGATCTTGATGGACAGTGCTGCTCAGAGAAAGAGCTGTGGTTAAAAAAAAAAGAAGAAATTAAAAAATGGAAAATTTTAAGAAAATGAATTCATATTAATTGAACCCCAAACCTACAGGAGAAGCAGAGAAGCAGGAGAGAGATCCTGCTGATGGTTCTGATCATGATGTCTTTATCTTTGTCTCTGCAGTGACTAACATGCTGAACCACAGACATGCATTAAATTACTATTATGGGACATGTGTGCTGAACACATGTTAGAGGAGCAACTCAGAGGGGAGGAGACACAAACTGTAATCATTTCAACAGCACCTCCTTCACACTCTGATCTACATTTAGTGACAGTGTGTGACTTCATGGTACATTTGTTGTGATAAATGGTGCCTTAATGCTTTTGGCACCAGTCTAATCAGTACTTAATAATTGTTCTGTGATATTAAAAAAGTGCAATGTTTATTACTTTCCCTTCTCATTCTAATGTTCTAATTGTTGTTGTTGTGGAAGAAAATTAATTTCCAGGCACTGTTAGATGAAATCACTCAGACAGATTTATTTATGTATGGTGCACGACATACAGAGAGTAACAGGGTCATTTGGTGAAAACCTCATAGGCTGTGGAATTCATTCATAATTCAGGCATTGTACGTAGTCAGGTGTTATCTTATAAAAACCTTGCCACCACATTGTTTATAAGAAACACTTCAAACCAAACCTTTTTTTCAGTCTCTGGAATCATTAAAGGGTAGTTTATAGATAGGTTTTATTTTGAAAACTGAGATAAATGTACCTGCTGAAGCGTGACATGTAGCTTACTGAACTCTTGATATCAAGTTTCATGGAAAAACAACAAACAAATAAATGCACAAATAATAGAGGATTAAGATGTCACATTAATCCAGGCCAAAAATTTTAGATAAAAAAATCACAAGTTTTATATTTATTTAATATAATAATAATATTGAGAACAATGCCAGTGAAGTAATACAAAGCAAAATATGAGAAGTTATGTTTTTACCAAGGTTTTTCTCTATAGAGTTGTCTGCAATTTATGAAAAAATTATCTTGTCTTCACAGTGATTCTTTACCAATAGTAAAAGAAACCTCTAAAGACTCCAGAGGATCTTTATTGTTATAAATCCATTGTTCTCAATGGATATAGTACAACGTACTTTTCTTTACAGTGGATCTACAGCTCCCCCTATAGATAAATAACAACAATGATATTTTTGTCATCACAGTGACACCAACAGTTGTGTTTTTGTGCAGTTCTTTAAATCACCTGCATCACTGTGTTGACTCACAGCGCAGAAATACACCACGCTGTCTTCAGGCTGCAGCTCCTTCACTGTCAGAGATCCAGTTGGAGCGTCTTTCTTCTCTGCTGGAAATTTGTCCTCCGTGAAGCCTTCCTCGTATTTATGTGGAGGAGTTGGAGTCGTGAAAACTATTAGTTTCATTGGTTTTCCTGGCAGCTGTTGGAACCAGTACATCTGCCAGTATGATGTACCAAAAGTGTGACTACAGTTTATTGTTGCAGGCTGACCCTGGTTCCTCCACAGCAGAGGACTCTGAGTCACAACATTACCATCACTTGGACCTGCAGGGGCCAAAAATCACACTATATTTCAGAAATTCAAACAATCTATCCATGAGCAAAAGAAAATAAGATAGATATTAGAAGTATATGTGTGAAGTGAAAGCTGAAGGAGCAGTTTCTCCACACGATCATGTCCAAAAGTCCAGCTGATTCTTTTTTATTAATTACCTGATATCCACAGGAGAAAGACTGACAGTGTGAAGAGTCTTTGTTTTAAGGTGATGGCATCCATTATTTGCCACACAAACAGAGCATAAAAGAGTCATTATATATTGCAGGTGGGAGGAGTCAGGTGGCATTCATTGTTTGATTGTGTGACGTTACTTTGTGGGCTGTCTTCAATCTTCAGCATGTTTGATAATAATTTCAGGTGGACTACAACTGGGGGTTCCCCTGCAGAGCATCTTAGTAAGTTTACTGGGGCTACACTTTTGGTACCAAAATTTGCCTATCAAGTTCATTTAAAGAAGAGGAGACAGAATATTGAAAGTTTTCAATTTTGCTTGTTGTCAGTCTGAATTACATTTTTTAATAAGGAATAAACGTGTTAATTTAAATATTGTACTACTTACTGGTGAAGAAAAAATATTTTGCAAGTATTTTAAATAAAAAGTTAACATTTGCATGACTCAGCAGTATAATCAACTCTCTCCCTAACACTGTGTTGTTCTTGTAAATGATAATTAAAACACTTGGAAAGTATAATTTGTTATTTTAGAGCAGCTCACCCCACAGTGATGAACTTGTCTGATAACAAAACCTGTTGAATAAACCACAAAGCATCTGGTAGAAAAACTTTTTAATTGCCTTTTTTTTTTTTTTTTTGATCACAGTTCATTTTGGTGTCACAATTCTTGCTCACAGAGACATAAGATGACATAAACAGGACTTTTAAAACAAAGGAAGGGATGAATGTGTAATGTTTCTATTAAAAGAAGCTAAAGTTATTGAAATTAATTTTCACAAGGTTTTGGCCTCTCAAGACAAAATGCTACGAAGGCTAACAGCTAAGCTGGCTCTGTTGAGCTAGAAGTCTGCGTTATAAGTGACGCAAAAGAGGATTTCTTTAATTCTGAATAGATCATCTTGTTAACAGAGGCTGAAGTGATGAGTTCAATTTCAGCTGAAACTGTTAGTAAGAAGTTCTGTCTGTTCACTTATTGTTTTCTTAATGAGATCCCAAATAGAAAAATCAGACTAAAACAACATTTATATGTTAACATAGTTATACCTGGTGCTGTAAATTTTTATTAGTTATAGTCATTTACAGTTCCTTCACACTCACAGAAAAAAAGAAAACTTAAATAGTAAAACAGCAGCCAAGCTTTTTACATCAGCCTCAAACTTTCCACATAGCACTAAACATATTTATCTGCTTGAGGCACTGAAAGAGATGGTGATGTCACTTCCTGTCATTTCAAAGGACCGCATTTATAAACCAACTGGTTAAACACATCAACCAGGTATGCAACATCTATGTTGTAACAAATGGACAGTTTAATCCAGAGACAATCACTGAATAAATATACACAACTTTCTAATACTCTGACTCTTATAATTCTAAAAGATTACTATCTTTTTATTGAATAATTACTAATACGACATGTTACAATTTAGAAAAGCATGACTGAATTTACTACAGTGCTAATTTACAGGTCAACCAAACTGTGGCCCAGTTTAGCTGAATTCACCCTACATTCATGAGTTTGTGCCCTCTTCCATCCATGTGATAATTGTTGGCAATAAAAACAAATATATTTAGTTTAGTAATGGTAAATGTTTATAAAGTTAATTTGATATGGTTATAGCAAAGGATAATGAGACATCAGCATAAATTAAAGACTGCAACATGAATCTGAAAACATTATTAGTTTTTAAAAAGTCCAGATGAATATAAAATGAGTTCAGTCACTACACAACTGGATGCAACAAACATAATTCTAATTTTTGTGATAATATCCAATTTTCTATCTATTTTTGTTCAGATAATCTTTGCTGTGGAAATAAAAGCCCCAGTGTTGCCTCACACTTGCAGCAGAATATTTGTTATATTATCCATCACATTTGTTCAGGTTACTGAGCTGACACTTCGTATATGTTATAATAACAAGTATAGAGCTCCCCCTGACGTTTATTAAAGACAGTGATCTTTTTGTTTCACTGTGAAACCAGCAGTTGTGTTTTTGTGCAGCTCTTTAAATCACCTGCATCACTGTGTTGGCTCACAGCGCAGAAATACACCCCGCTGTCTTCAGGCTGCAGCTCCTTCACTGTCAGAGATCCAGTTGGAGCGTCTTTCTTCTCTGCTGGAAATTTGTCCTCCGTGAAGCCTTCTTCATACTGGTGAGAGCTGAACGACGTTGTGAACACAATCTGCTTCATTGTTTTCCCTGGCAGCTGTTGATACCAGTACATCTGTCGATATGTACTGTCCTTGGTGTGACTACACTCCATCGTTGCATTGTGACCCTTATATTTCCACAACATGGGGGTTTGAGTCACATCACTCCCATCAACACAACCTGTGAGGGAATAACAGAACAGAACAATGGGACTTAAGATGGTAAATTATTATTTGCTCACATTGTTTATTGAAAACTAAACACCAAAAACATGAAACTTCATTTAAAGCTGAAGTCAGAGTCCAGGGTCATTACCTGATGTCCACAGCAGAAGGACTGAAAGTGTAAAGAGACTTCCTTTAAACATGATGACATCCACCATTTGCTGCACAGAGTGTAGGACAGCTGTATGAGCTGCAGGTGGGAGAGCCACGTGACATCCATGTTGGGAATTGTGTGACGTGATTTTTGTGGGCTTTTTAAGATTTTGCTACTACAGTGACTCTGTGGATCCCCCTACAGAACATTACAGTGGATTCATATAAATTCTAATCAGCATTACTGTATTTACAAGCTTATTTACCATGTATAGAAATACCATAATGAGTGTTAATACAGATATAATAAAACAGTGATTCTGAGCCCTTCAAGCATCAGATCTGACATTTTTGAGCTCGTGAGTCTGAGCTCAAGAGTGATGAGCAAGTGACAATAAATGTCAAGCACTGTCAAGTTAAATCAGCGTGTGGCATGGAAACTATCTGTTCACAAGCAGAAGAAAATAAAAAGATGATATTAGAAGTATAAGTGTGAAGGGAAAGCTGAAGGAGCAGCTTCTTCACATGATAAAGTCCAATACAAAGCAGAGCTGCAGTTTGATCAGACCATAATCTGAATTTAACCTGAAATTAAATTCCACAGTTGATCTTTTTTTTTTAATATTATTATTTCCTATCCACAGCAGAAAGACTGGCAGTGTGAAGAGACTCTGTTTAAAAGTGATGACATCCATTATTTGCGAGACAATCAGAGCGTAGAACAGTTGTTTTAAGTTGCAGGTGGGAGGAGTAATGTGGCATTCATTGTTTGGTTGTGTGACGTTACTTTATTGGCCGTTTTCAATCGTCAGTAGATTTTAAAATAAGTTTAGGTTCAGTAGCTGCAACTCCTTTGGAATTGCAGTTGCTGGAAAGATGAGTAGAGGTCAGAGTGTATAAAATGAGCGGTTATTTCATGCTACACATCCCCCTCTTGGTATTCAAGGCCCAAAGGCCTCAGAAGAACAACAAACGGGATCCAGGAGTCAGAAAGGGGAACTTTAGTGGTGTCAGTGTTGAGACCCAGGTAACAAGTAGGAATTTCATCCTCACAAACAAAGTGGTACCCCCTGAGATCCCATACTGGATGGGTGGGTCTCTGTGTCTGTCCTGATGACTGTCAGGGTTGAATGCAGGGTTTGAGGATGTAACAACCAGTGGCCTCCAAAAAGTGTGCTTTGGTTGTTGCAGTTCACTCATAATGCTATAAAGTTGTGTTACTTGAAATCACTTATCTGGAGTTTCTGTTCAAGATCTAAATTTAGGTCTCTTTATTTCACATTTTCTAATTTAAGCTTTTTGTAGGTGTTGGTTTGTGATAAGACAGGTGTTCAGTTACCTAAAATTTCCGGGAGGTCATTTATTTTTGTGTCCTTCTCTAGAATGTTAGAAAGACATTTGGCTCTTTAAGCGAGTAGGCATGGTTTTTGTGCCTGTTGTAGAAAATTCAGTGGAATTGACTGAACTTAGGGCTTGAGTCATTTGTTCGAATTCATGTCCATGGATCCCTGATCAAAGGTTTTGACTTGTATTTCACCTTCTTCTGCCATTGTGACAGTAATTACTACCAATATAATAAGTGGTAATGCCTGATTTTATTTCAGCTTCATAGTCTTATATTTTAAAATAGATGTGATTTTACTCAGTTTCTAATTTTAATCTTGATGTAATTTGAGTAGAAAATGGTGATTTTCTGAGCTCAAATGGAGATGTACTAGCTGATTTTGCCCACCAGAGGGCTCCTACGCACTTTCCGAGGGTTATTAGAGAAGGAATACCTGGGAACTGTTATAACCAAAAACCAAGAATCAACCTTAACTATTGAAAACAAGATTAAAGAAGGTAAATCCAAGCTCAACTAATCTATTTTAGGACGAATTTATTTATCAAAAATGGAAAGTTTGTCAAGATTAATTTAGTCAACCTGCAACACTGCTGTCCCAAATAGCTTAATTAAAACTATTAACCAAATGAACTTGAACTTTATCTGGACGAACAGACCACACTACCTACGGAAAAGTCATATATGGTCAAAGAAATCAAAGATGGTGGTCTGAAAGTAATTGACTTTGAATATCTTAACGGAACCCTTAAGATTAACTGGTTAAAATCCTGGATTAAAAAATCTCAATTATTTTGGTATTGTGTCCCAAATTATATATTTAACAAAATAGATGGTCTAAACCTTGTACTTCCAGCTGATTTCAATATACATAAACTGCCCATCAAATTATCAGAGTTTCATAAACAAGTGATACTATACTGGAAGATGCTCTACGTACATAACTACTCGCCACTCTCCTCTATCATATGGAATAACAGATTCATACTACATCGCAATAAATCCTTGTTTTACAAAGATTGGATGGAAAAGAATATTTTGTCTATTATACACTTAATGGATGATAATGGTTGCATGTTAAAGTACGAACAATTCTGTGCAAAGTA
Organism: Kryptolebias marmoratus; assembly: GCF_001649575.2. Taxonomy (NCBI): domain Eukaryota; kingdom Metazoa; phylum Chordata; class Actinopteri; order Cyprinodontiformes; family Rivulidae; genus Kryptolebias; species Kryptolebias marmoratus. The sequence goes on from NC_051439.1 coordinate 6,568,030, forward strand.
TCAATTCTTTCCCCCAAAAGCTGAATTTACAAGCTTATATAATGCCTTACCAAAACAATTTACTAACCAGCTTAAAAATATAATAACATATTATCCCATATCCCCACAATTACCCCATCTGTCTATTAATGGAATATCACTGACCCAAAATTCAATAATCACACAATTAGAAGCTGTCTAAACGAAACTTTATTCCCTGGGAAAGTAAATAAAAATAACATTCTTTACAAATTTTGGGAAAAATCTATTGAAAGATTAAGAACTCTTTATTTAAAACTCTCCATACAACCCAAAACTAAAGAAACACACTTTAAAATTTTAAATGCAATTTACCCCTCAAAAGAACTACTAAAAAATGTCTTTAATATTGATGACAATAAATGCTCATTCTGTGAGAGCGATGTAGAAACGATAGACCATATCTTCTATGAATGCAACCAAACCAAATCATTTTGGATTGCTTAGAAAAATGGATCAAATCAAAAATTACACTTCCTGAATCTATTTCTAGAGATATGGTAACTTTTGGAGTGTTATTGAAAGACAAAACTTTGGAACTCTGTTGAAACCTAATTTTTTGTTTGGCAAAATATTTTATTCATAAACAAAGAGTGCGAAGGTCATCCCCAGTTTTCAACATCTTTTTGTCTGAATTTCAATTATATCTAAACTCTCTGAAATGTATTGAATCATACGAAGTCCTGACGGAATTTTTGATTGAATTGCCCACTAATGTATCTCAATCCTAACATACGGTCCTCTTGTGTTGTAAATGTTGTTCTTTTATTTATTTTTCTTATCAATAATACCTTAATTCATCTTCAAAATACTATGCCTCTACTTTGCCCTTTTCAAAGTTATTGATTGTAATTGCCTTACTTGTTTTGTATTTTCTTGTTTGTGTTTACCTTGTTTAAATAAAGTGTTCAAAAAAAAAAAACAAAGTAAAAAAAAAAAAAAATAGTAGAGAGTGCGCAGGAAGATGATGTCAGTAGCTACGTGAACCAGAAAGTAGGAAGGTTTTTTTTTTAAAAATAAAACTTTGTGCCTAAAACAATTCAAAAACAGGATGAAATTAGCCAGGGGTACAGTATAAAGAAAAGTAAAAAAAAATAAAATAAATGAAAAACACAACAATTTGCGAGATAGAAAAACAAACAAGCAAACAAACAAAAAATTGCAGATAAAGCAACATTTGTGCCAAATTACCTTATGAGATCAAAACAAAAAAATTAAGACAAAATAAGATCCGAAATCTTAAGTAAGTAATCAACATAGTTACAAAATTGTTGCCAAAATACTTTGGAGTGCGGACACAAACCAAAACAAATGAGTGACAGATTCTGGGGAAAGATCACAGTTTACAACAATGTCAGAGCTGAACTTCTTGAAGTAGTCTTCAGCAGGATAAATCCTGCGTATGAGTTTAAAGGACCATTCTTTCACCTTGTTAGAGAGGAGGAAATGATGTGGCAGCAGCCAAGTATTTTTCCAAGTCACATCAACCACAAAACAATTCCAGTATGAAATAGTAGCTGTTACAGAGGTCACTTTCTTCTAAAAGAGGAATCTAATTGTTATTATTGTTGCAATGAGGAGAGCTAAGACATATTTTGCCAAGAGGGAGTGGATGGGAGTAAGAATAGGAGACTGAGACAGTGAGTTTTATTTTTCCAGATAGATTGAATAGTAACCTATGAATTTTTTTTACCCCTCTTATTGTCCAGGACTCAGGCCTGTGCAGGTAAGCCTGGAAAAGCTGTCAGCCTCAGTAAACAGAGTAGGACCTTGCAGTGAAAGATTTCTCTCTTAGTGGTGGGGTCAACTCCAAAGATTTATTGTTATGTCTTCTATTTAGCCTTTTTCAAGATAAAAGGTTTAATTAGAAGTTTACTTACGTGCTGTCAGGATATGATTCAGAGGGATTTCTGCTTACTATGAAAACATACAATAAAATCTTTGAAATTCATTGTTTTTTCCTCACATACCAATATGATGAGATCTGGACTTTTTTTTGCTTTTCTAATTAAAATTGAAGCTTTTTAAAGATTTAAATTTTGCGAACAGACTTCAAACAAATGACTCTGCTGTTCCACTGACATGAGAAATTACAACCATGTTTTTGACAAATCTTAACAGAACAACAAACTATTTCCTCTATTTGTTTTCCACCAAAGGTTATATTTCATGTTTCAATTGATGACTTTTTTTGACTTACTGTATACTTTTTGTCAGATGAAGGAGAATACATTTTTACTTTTTTATATCCTTTAACGTTAGCAGCTGTTTAAACAGGAAATGTTTTAAATGAAATCAACAACAAAAATGAATTGACTTTAATTTTCTGCTCCAGATCACAGTAAACAGATGTTGTTTGTCACATAAAACCCACATGTTGAATTTTTAGCTTCAGTTGATACAGAAATGGAGGTTTTACCAGCTGTTTTCTCAGAGATGAGCTGTGTGTGTGTGTATGTGTCTGAATGCTGTTGCACAGTTGCAGGTGCACTCAGAGAGCCGGAGGTTGCGGTAAAGTGGAAAGTTGTTTCTCAGCACAGGTCGCTCTCTGCAGGCTGCTCTGTGACCACATCCTGTCCTCTGCTGTCGCTCTCGGCTCCTCTGCAGGTTTCATCACCCACTTAGTCTTTGTCACCAACAGCAGCTTTGACCTTCTTCTTCACACAGATCAGAGCACTGACTTCCTGTTGTGAGCTCAACTCAACATTTCCCTGAACCGACAATGCTTCAGCTACGGAAAGCTTTAGCTGGCTGCGCTTAGTTTTAAAGCCCAATTTCAAATTATCTTTTATTTTTATCACTAGTAATTATGAAAAGGTTATCAAATTCCAAGAATACATCTTGCTGACGACTCATTTATCCTCCAGCATGTGAAACTTTTCTGAGATGTTTAAGCTGCGGGCTGAGTAAAACAAACCGGTTTCTAAAAACCATCTGACACATCTCTGGAACGAGTGATGAGAAGACAGTGGAGACACTGCAGGCAAAAGTCAAAAAGCAAGTCACATCAGTAGACTGAAGGAATTCTACTATGTGCATTTATTAAGCAAAAAAATAAAATAAAACAAAATAAAAGTCCTACATTAAATGAAATTAAATGTTCAACAAAAACATATCAATGTGAAAAACACAAGCTTTTGCAGTATAAGAAGAAAAAGGTGCTCAACAGATGGAGAATTTGATCAGCTCATCTAAAAGCAAACACATTAAATGCTGTTTTTTTACAGATATTATTTAGCAGAAGGCAGAAGCATGGCTCTCCTGAGGATCGTTGGTTTGTTCAGGCCTCAGCTCCGCTCTCACTTCTTCTGCTGTCCTCCTGAACTCTGAAACACAAAGAAAATACATTATTTTTATACCATTAGTGTGCAAATCAACAAGATTGTCTACTGAAGGTTTTATTCTACAAACCTGAAGTTTCCAGATCACAAAGCAAACAAAGGCTCCGTAGAGGCAGCTCTTCACGATCAAAACAACGTAGGACAGTTTGGCATTCTGGGAGATGTGCAGATATTTCTCTGCAGGAAGATCAAAGAGGAAATATTCAGTTTAAGGAGATTGATAATCAGCTCTTTTAGCACTTTTTTAACCTGTCAACACCACATTCATTCATCCTTTTCTTAGTTTTGTTGCAAATTATATATACTTTCTGTGTGCAGAAGCATAAAATGTATTTACCTCGAGTTAAGCCTTTATCAGTTTCATTTGCTGAAAGAATAAAAAAGAGATAGTGAGGAATATTGATTTATAAGCTAAATGTTTAGTTTAGGTCAAACAACATGTTTGATTTAGGTCTTTAGTAACATACATTTGACTACAGCAAAGAAAGCCTCAGTTCCACTTCCATTGAAGAAGTTGACGGTACACTTGAATTCAATGCCAGGATTGAACCACTGATGTGCCGGGACCCTCAGTCTGCTGGTGAGTTTGTAAAACATCCCATTCCTCCGCGCAGCGCTGTCCGTCGCCACACTTCCAAGCATTTCTCCCCCGATTGTCTCCCATGACAGAGTGACATGATCTGGGTAGAAATCAGAGGCCACACACAGCAGGGTCTTCTTCCTTTTGTTGTTCTTGTCTCTGCACTCTTTCTTTGAAGGTTGGATAATTTCAACTTTTGGTTCGGTGATGTTGATTCCTTCTTCTGAAAGATGAGAGAGAAGAAGATACTCAGTCACAGGTGTGTCAACAGAATCTGGAAATGTCTCAAAATGACCACATTCACTACACACATGACACTTCCACAGTCAGAAACTGTCCTTCACGTAAACGAGTGTTTAATCAAAGTTTTTCAGTGACCTTACTAAGAACTGGTCTGGTTCTTTCCCCCCAAAAAAGGCTGGATACATGTCTGAGAAGCACCTCTCACTCACATGGAAACTTCTACTCTCTGTCAACTGGTTCAGATTGTATTAAAGCTGCTAAAACAATTACACTCATCCAAAAAACTCATCCAAGACACTGAAGTTTGATCATTTTTTTACATTTTCTTCAGCACTTCATGACTCGTACAAGTGAAGAAACACATTTTTACAACTGAGTTAATGTCAGCTCGTGTACGATTTTGAGCGAAGAGTCAAGTGGACATTTTTATATTACTGAATTACCAAAGGCAACAGCTGAACAAGTTTAACAAAGTCTGAACAAAATGGTTCCCTTTTCTGCAGAACTGAAAAGTTTCTCTCCATTAGAACAGCAATATGAGACTGAACTATTCGGTGAAAAATTATTTAGCATTTTCAGGTCAGATGAAGCTGTTCAGTAACATTATGTTTAAAATAATTTTCTCACCCAGAATGTTCGTTTGGTTCTTGTGCCAAAGGAAACAGGTTTGTAGCCGTTCACACTGATAAACGGGTTTCAGTCCTGATCGCTGAAGCCTCTCTTTGTGCTCTTTTACACAGAAACTAAACACCTAAATACTAACTAGAAACAACTTTAAACCCGATCATTGTGCTGATTTCATGTTTACTCTGGTAAACATTATTTTCTTACCCAAAACTGTGAGTTTAGTTCCAGCTCCAAAGTAAGCAGGTTCGTAGTTGGTCACACTGACAAACAGCTGCATAAAAAACTGCTCAAGCTTTCAGCCCCGATCGCTGCACATCTTCTTTATGCTCTTTTACAGACAAATTGCACTTTTTCCTCAAGATTACAAACTACCAATTTCAGCAAATCATGTTTCTCCTCCCAATTTAAACTGTATCCAGCTAAATACAAAGATTTCTTTACTGTCAACTTCACAACAAATTTCCACTCCACCTGATCATGCATCAGATTAGTAAATACTTTATAGCGTTTAGATTTTCTTACCTAAAACAGTGAGTTTAGTTCCAGCTCCAAAGTAAGCCTCTGACTGGTAATTTACAGTGTTTCACTGAGCTGATAAGAACTGACTGTGAGAGGAATAGTCTGGGCTCAGAGCCAAATATACTGGAAATAAACCACTTTTACTGGAGAACAGAGACAACACTTGTTTTCACTGCAACTGAGAAATATATATTTTTTCACTTGGTACTTTTTGTTCATCATATATAATATATATATATATATATATATATATATATATATATATATAATAAAATCTAATTATTTGATACTAATAATTTAAACACACAGTGAAGCTGAGAATAAACCTTAGCTCAGTTTGTTGGAGGTTTTCTTACCTAAAACGGTGAGTTTCGTTCCAGCTCCAAAGTAAGCCTCGTTGTAGGAGCACAGAGACTCCAGACTGGAACAAAACCTCTCTTTATCTGCGACTCCCCGTTTATTTTTTTATTATCTATGTCTCTGTTTGTTATGTAAAGACTTTAACTTTATACACCTTCAGATTCAAGTCACCTGTCTTTTCTCCACACCTAAAAAAGTGTTAAATGTTTTCTTACCTAAAACAGTTAACTTTGTTCCTCCACCAAAGAAAGCCTCTGAAGTGCCAGAGTCACAGTGAACACGATCAGCGCGTAAAACAGCTGATTTTATTTCCAACTTTCCTCTTTACAGCTGGAATGATTTTTAACTTTCCTTTAAATTAAAAGCCAACAGCTGCTAAACCAAATAACATTTCTCACACGAAGCATTGATACACTGATATCTCTCTGTAAGAAACATGTTTAACATACATTTTGCTTCTTTTTGGATGTTGACGCCTTACTTACCAAGAACAGTTAGTTTTGTTCCCTGACCGAAGTAAGCTTCGTACTGACACAGTGTTTATGCTTCAGAGCTAAAAGTCGAGAGAGCTCGAGTACAGTGAGCTTGTTAAAGAGCACTTCCTTGGGAATTTTACCATGAATACTTTGTTACATCCATCAATAGCTTTATATATAAACATTTGTTTAATTTTGCTTTTAGTTTCTACCATTTTTCATATTTCAGGTTCCAGGTCGTTCTTGTAAATGAGACTTTGTTCTCGACTGATGAACCATTTTAAATAAAGATCTTGTTATTATTACATGTACATTTCTGTGTATCTTACCTAGAACAGTTAACTTTGTTCCTCCACCAAAGAAAGCTTCGTAACTACCAGTGGCACAGTGTTCATGAACAGTGCTCCAATCAGCTGTTTTCCATAACCTATTTAAGTTATTTTGGACTAAATCGTGTTCTGTCTCTGCATCTTGTTTTCATAAAGTATCCAAAAGCTACAAAACTCTCCTTCAGAGCTCTGTTACTCTTTCCTTTAACTCACCGAAAACACCTTTGTCTCCTGGAGAGTTCAGGTTAAAGAACAAAGCGTAGATCTGGATCGACACTTGATTCAAGAATGAAACTTTTTTTATAGAAACACACAACCTGTTGGTTTTCATTTGCTTTGGTTCTTACCTAAAACAGTCAACTTTGTTCCAGCTCCAAAGATCGCTTCATAACCAGAGGCACAGTGTTCATGAGCAGAGCTCAAAACAAACTAAGATGCTGATTTTACCTCAGTCTTTTGCCTTTGGATGCTTTAAGTAATTTATTATACTAAATATAATACTTTGTGTTTATTTAAATTGAAAACCAGCTTTTGTTTATTCCAGTCTACTGTTCACAAATCTGATGCAACACAAATTTTTAATTCATTAAAAAAACTGTATTAAGGCAGTTATTATATGTGAATAAATGAGACCTTATTTTTATGCCTTACTTACCAAGAACAGTCAGTTTGGTTCCCTGACCAAAATAAGCTTCGTAATTGGCACAGCGCTTCATCTTAATATCAAAAAGTACTGAGCTGAACTTAATGTATAAATACTAACACATGTCATGATTCTATTTTTCCCCTATAAATAAAGATTTTGGTTTATTTATTTAATTTTAATCATCCTTCACTCACCTAAAACAGTCAGTTTTGTTCCATTTCCAAAGTAAGCTTCGTTGGCGTTGTCACAGTGCAGTAATACTGAACATGTAACTCTTTCTCTGTCACATTTCTCTTTAAAACATTTATGCTGATATTTCTAGCAGAACTCAGACTTTAACCAAAGTATCATCCATTATAACACAGTACGAAGGAGAAATATTTACCTAAAACTGTCAGCTTGGTTCCTTGGCCGAAGTAAGCAGGCTCACCGTAGCTCACAGTGTTGTGAGTCCAGTTCAATATGTGATGTTTTTAAATACAATAACATCTTTTTTTCAATTATATTTGAACATTTTCTCCAGTTTAAGTCTAAAAAGTGACCTGAACATTAGATAAATGCAACTTACCCAAAACAGTCAGTTTTGTTCCGTTTCCAAAGTAAGCTTCATTCATGTTGTCACAGTGCAGTAATACTGAACATGTAACTCTTTCTCTGCCACATTTCTCTTTAAACATTTATGCTGATACTTTTAGCAGACTTTAACCAAAGTATCATCCATTAAAACACACTACTGAGGTGAAATATTTACCTAAAACTGTCAGCTTGGTTCCTTGGCCGAAGTAAGCAGGTTCAGTGTAGCTCACAGTGTTGTGAGCTCAGTTCAATATGCCATATTTTTTCTTTTTTCCAATTATATTTGAGCATTTTCTCCAGTTTAAGTCTAAAAAGTGACCTGAACATTAAATGAATGCAACTTACCCAAAACAGTCAATTTTGTTCCATTTCCAAAGTAAGCTTCGTCTCTGTTGTCACAGTGCAGTAATACTGAACATGTAACTCTTTCTCTGTCATATTTCTCCTTAAACTTTCATGATGATACTTTTAGCAGAACGCAGACTTTAACTAAAGTATCATCCATTAAAACACAGTACTGAGGTGAAATATTTACCTAAAACTGTCAGCTTGGTTCCTTGGCCGAAGTAAGCAGGTTGAGTGTTGGTCACAGTGTTGTGAGTTCAGCTCAATATGTCATGTTTTTAAACAGAACCGAATCTTTTTTCAATTATATTTGAACATTTTCTCCAGTAAAAGACTATAAAGTGACCTGAACATTAGATGAATGCAACTTACCCAAAACAGTGAGTTTTGTTCCATTTCCAAAGTAAGCTTCAGTTCCAGTGTCACACTGAGTGTCTCCTCTACCAAAAAGTCCCAAAAGTCTCCACAATCATCTTGTTCTGATATATTTGAATAATCCAGATGATGAAGAAGGTTTTAGCATGCAGGTTGAGCTTCATAATGTCCCAATCGTTCTCTTTTTTAAACATAAGCGACTCATGATCCAAAAGCTGCATGTATGAAATCAAGGATTTATCTTTTTTTTAAAAACTTGTTTTTTACTAACTTGTCAAAGCCAAAGTGTCAAAGCATCCTGCACACCTTCAGATGATGTATTTTTCTGCTCTGACAGGCGTCCTAACCTTCAATCAGCCGTCTAAACAATGGGTGTTAATGGGAGGAGGTTTTTGTACGACGGCTCTATGGGATTGTATCACCGTGGCCCCCTGTCCCCACGGTGAAAAAACATCACACAAAAACTTTGTGTCTTTCTCTGCCTCTCCTCTCTCCCTCCCCCACCCAGGGCCTCCATATCTCAGCCTCCATCAGTGTGTGTGTGTGTGTGTGTGTGTGAGAGAGCAGCTGTGCAGGTCGGGCTGATTGACGAGTGAAACACACTCCGACATGACTTCTGCTATTTCTGTCACAGCTAAGAAAAGAAGACACAACAGAAGGACGGAAGCTGCCTTTAGTTTTTGTTTCTTTGTAGCTGCTCACAGGAAGTGACATCACTGCTGGTCACAAGTCTTCATCCAATCAGTCGTCAGAGGCCAACATGCACTCGCACGTGATGTGTCATGGGTGTTTCTGCTTTACTTATAACACTAAAGTGAGGATTGTTTAGGGGGGCTTATATTGTGCAAAAAAGCACAAAAAACAATAAATATCATTACAGTAAAATACTAAAAATAAGATAACACTTACGTGTAACAAACCCAAGCCAACACACTAAAGAGAAGGTAAGGACTGATTCCATAATATAAAAATAAAACATTTTCATAAAATATTGTCAAGTTTAAAACAACTAATAATCATAAAAAGTTTAAATTGGAGCTTAGTGATAATTAAATGTCTAAGTATTTATAATGCCTGCGATGGACTTGCGACCTGTCCAAGGTGTCCCCCGCCTCTCACACAGAGACTGCTGGGATAGGTACCAGCTCTCCGCGACCTGGAATGGAGAAGCAGGTAAAGAAGATGGATGGATGGATGGATGGATGGATGGATGGATGGATGGATGGATGGATGGATGGTATTTATAATGCTTCACCACCTCTACAACCTGATCAATGATTACAACTGAGGAGATGGGTGATTCTTCCTAATATCAATACCTATCTTGTTACTTTTAGACACATTTATGTTCAAGTGGGATACCCCACACCGTTCATTCAACAATACAGGTGTTTATATCTTAAAACATTATCTGTTATTTGGTGCACTGTAGAAAAAAAGGATGAATTTACTTACCTAAGACAAAAACCTTCCAGTTTTATTATATTGTTATATTGTTTACCCTCATATTTTCTGATTTTAGTTATTATGTATGTTGATGCTTTAATGCGTGCTATTTTCTCATCAACATTTAAATCAACCCCCTTTCCATTATTCTGCTCTTTCTGATATTTTTTTTCTTATCTGAATTCAAATAAATTATATTTGTTGGTAATAATAACAAAAATCTACAACCTTTTATTGGTGCTTAAGAAAAGTACTTGCTGTCAAAAATCATTATCGATCCATTTTCTTTACCCGCTTATTCCATACAGGGTCACAGGGGCAGCTGGGGCCTCTCTCCAGGAGTCACTGTGTGAGAAGTGTAGGACACCTTGGACAGGTCTCCAGTCCATCACAGGGACACATAGAGACAAACAAACAAAGAACCATTTACACTCTCACCGAGGGACAATTTAGAGTTACAAATAAATTTAGCATTCATGTTTTTATTCTGTGCAAGGAAACCAGAGTACCGAGAGAAAACCCACACATGCATGAGGAGAAAATATAAACTCCACACAGAAAGGCCCCAGGCAGGAGGCGAACCTGCAACCTTCTTGCTGTGAGGAGACAGCTCTACCAAACACCTCAAAAAGCTCCTTCGCCATACTCAAGTGTAATTCTGCATAAACCCTCTAGAGGTCAGTGTAAGATAACTACTTCAAGATTATTTATATATATAATTTTTAGCTTTTTATGATACACATTAAATCAAAATACATATAAACTTGTAGAATTAAATAAAAAGTACTTCAAATGAGGCATCATACCAACATTAGAACAATGTGTTTTATCTGAGTTGTGTAAACCTAACCATGTTGGCACCTGCTGACTAATCTGAACTGATCAGCTTTGTGGTGTTTCAGACACATCAATGAACTACACATCTTTAATTTATGTGTTTTCAAACTGAGTTATATTATATTACAGGGTGTATTTCATTGTCATAATAGCACATGTTGCCTGTTATTGTTCCTTGGATTTCAGAATCCTACTCTGAGCTCCTCAGAATGGAAATGATTCTGCTTCTGATGCTCTGTATGGATATACATTATACATGTAGGGATATTAATCTTTTTTAGCTCACATTTCAGGCACAGACTGGTCTCTTTTTAGGCTTCTGGATTTTTACACACATGAAAAAAGAAATTAAACAGAAAGAAACAATGACCACATACATATTAGATATGAAAGGATTTGACGAAAGCACAGGTAGAAAATCCTCTGACAGGAAAAGACAGCACAACACAGAAGCTGTTTGCTGTATTTCTATGGCTGAACAACTGAAGATGTCATTTAAAGCACTTTAATTTAAACCATTAGTAATATGCTCAGATCTTCCTCCTCCTCAAACAACAAGTCAACAACTCATTATCTCACAACTTCATGTCAGTTTTACCTTTTAAGGACCTCCATAAGTAATTACAGAGTACTTACATGCTGCTGAGTATATATCAGGAGCAATCCTGGAAGTATCTCCAAATGTAAGAGCCATTGATTACATTGATGTTCTGTGGACAGTTTGCCACCATGTAAGTATCTCTTATAATTACATTTGCAGTACTCAGTAAGTATCCTTGTAAGTACACTGTAAATACCTTTAAACGTACCCAGTAAGCAGCCCAGTAAGTATACTGTGAGTATTCCCAAAACTACCCAATTGCTACCAAGTAAGTACTATTGTAATTAACTACCCAATAATGCACCAAGTACTTCATGAATACACTGTAATTAACTTTGTACTTGTACTGAGTACCCTGTAAGTATTCATTCATTATAAATTCAATGTTCCCTGAATGTTTTTTCGGCTGCTCCCTTCTTGAGGGGTTGCCACAGTGAGCAAAGTCACCGGATGCCCTTCCTGCCTCTACCTGGGCTCGAACCTGCAGCCTCAAGATTACAAGACCACAGTACTGACCACTGAGCTACTGCAGCCCAATGTAAGTTCCTGTAAATATTCTGTAAAAGCCCCTGTAAATACCAAGTAAGTACGCCTGTATGTATTTTGTAAGTACCCAGTAAGTGTAAGTAACATGTAGCATGTAATTACTCAAGTAGGTGCAAGTGTATACACTCTTCAAGTACCCCTGTGAGTACTCAGTAAGTACTTCAAAAGTACCCCTATAAATACACTATTGGTGTTATGTTAGTACCTATGTTAGTACTCAACAGCATCCAGTAAAAAAAATATCAGTACTTAGTAAGTGCTATTGTAAATACCCTGCAAGTACTTCAAGAAGTACTCAAGAAGTACCCCAGTAAGTACCCTATAAGTACTCAGTAAGTACCCCTGTAAATACCCTGCAGTACCTTGTAGGTACTCTGTAAGTACCCAATGAGTACCCTAGAAATAATTTGAAAGTATTTTATTTATTCTCAGTAAAAACCTCTGTAAACATCACTCTGTAAATATCCCCCAAAGTACAATAGTATCAATAAGTACCATGTGAGTGCCCTGTAAGTATACTGTGGGTACTAAAAAGTACCCCTGGAGGTTTTCTGTAAGTATTCTTATAGTTATCTAATAGAGATTCTGTAAATATTATGTAGGTACTTAGTAAGTAATTTCATATACTCTGTAAGTACCCCTTAAATACTAAGTGAGTACCTTGTGATTATCCTGTAAGTTCTCTATAAGTACCCAGTAAGAACCCTTGTAAGGACCATATAGAGAGCTAAACACAAGTCTCTGAAGCCAAAAGGTGTAGATGATCAGTAAGAAACCATGAGCATTTCTCAATGATTAGACTTTGAAGAAAACTGATGTTGCTCACTATTAGCTAAATGTCACCTATCCATGACCCAAGCATGAATTTCTGCAGCCAAAAGGTGTAGATATTGAGTAGGAAACCATGAACTAAACATTTCCAGTTGAACAGAATTGGACTAAAAGGGGATTCTTCACTTAAGGCCATCCTGAGTACATAATTTTTCACAGTTTTGTAAGTTCAGGACAGTCTTCACATGCAGCTTTAACATTTGCTGCTTTTCTTGGTAATGACAAAAGCAATGTTTGGTCTGGTTATGAACTTTAAGATGATTCAAATTGATAAACAAAGCATTTCACTTCTAATCTGACACTACTTTAAACTAATCTGACAATCTGTCAGAATTATTAACATTCTTCTGACCTAAATTCCAAAGTGAATTATTTATCAAAATAGTCTAAACTTTTCAAATTCTTGCACATGTAACCTAAACATATATCCTAATTTCAAACATTGTGTTCAAAAGATTTTTATGTTTTAGACAAAGTTTTAATCAAAGTCACAACGTAGAAATTCTTCTTCTGTGTGTTATTTTGGTTAAATTATCGTGAAGTGAAACTATCTGATATTTAGAAAATGATTCCCAAAATGTCTGTGGTAATATTAGTTTTGTTGTGTTGATTTTATATTTTATCTGTTGATTTTATTTTGATTCATTTTGATTTTGTAATAAAATCTTACAAGGCAAATTTGGTTAGTTTTATGGCTAATATGTTGTGATGAAAATTCCTACAGGAAGATTTTCAAGCACTTTTTTACTAAATCATTGAATGTTCTGTGGCGCTAAAACCCTTTTTGCTGCATTTTTGTTGAAATTTGACAATATTCATGAATATCCACAACTCAAAACTTAATATAAAGGCCAACATTCAAACAATTTTCTGGTTTATTAACCTGTGTGACTTTATGTGCATTTTCGAAGCCACATTGACTCATCTGTCAAAAAAGGTTTAAATCTAAAAATCCTATCTGGGAAACATAGTTGGGGGAAAAAACCCACAACAAATCATATAAATAAGAGAATAAATAATGTAACAATGTCTAAAAGCTTCTTTTTGCAGTGCTGAGGAACAACCAGCTTAGCATATATTTAGCTAACTCTAATAAGGACTCAGTTCATTAGGAGCTGCTGGCAGACTGAGGCAACCTATCCTGAGGATTTTTAGTAATGGGGTTTCATCAGACCACATCACTGTGTGCTGGCAGCGCAGAAATACACAGCAGAGTCTGACATGCTCACAGAGTTCACAGTCAGACCTCCTGTTTGTGTGTCTTTTCTCGTAATCTGGAACCGAGTTTCAAAAGCTTTCTCATAAACTGGGTCACTACCAACATAGCTGTATCCAATTAGATTCATTAGGCCACTCCATGTTTGCTGGTACCAGAGCATTACATAAAGGCTATTATCATTGTGGCTGCAATCAAAATCCACTTTGTCCGTGATGTTAACTATTTTTGGATGAGATGGCTGGAAGGTCACAGTCTTAGCATGATCTGTGGGCAAAGCAGAATAAAAAAACATCTAATTTTCCCATTGCATAGATAAGAAAACAACAAAAGAAGATATAAAGCTTTTTTGTTGTCGTTGCTCTGGATGCTTTATAACCTACATGGAGGCAAGATGAGAAGAAATATCAGCATGGCTGGTGACATTTTGCAGGTTTGTGCTGCTGCTCCAGTCAGAACCTGTGAAACAGAAACAATCATATCTACTGTGCTGCACAGGAAAAATGATGAGGGTTTTTGGTGAGGGAGAGACATTAAACCACATCACTGTGTGCTGGCAGCGCAGAAATATACAGCTGAGTGGGACGGATTTGCTTTGAGTATAGTCAGAGCTCCTTTGGTTGCACTTTGTCTTGTCAGCTTGAATTGCTTTTCAAATTCACCCTCATAGTTCGGAGAGTTTTCATATCCGTACCCAATGAGGGTCATCGAGTTAGTGTTCTCTCTTTGCTGATACCAAAACATCAGCAAAAGGTTGCTATCATCATGGCTGCAGGTAATCTGGACCTCATTGTTCTCCGCAACTATTTGAGGAGAAGTCGGGAGAAATGTAACAGCGCTCACCTTACCTGTGGAAAAAGAAAAAGAAAACAGAGTCAGAGCAATATTTGTTTGAAGCATGAACGTTCAGCAGGTTCATGAGGAGATTTCAGATCTTACATAAAAACCAGATGAAAAGAAAACCAGAAGTCTGCATGAGTGAAGACATTGTCAGGTTCTGATGTGAGAAGAAGACTTGCTCTGGGTAAAGTAGGTTCATTTATCAACACACCCCCATGATGGAGAGTGCCTGTTATATGCTGTCAACTAACCAATCAAAAGCTTCTAAAGTCAGGACATCATCATCTGGGCTTTCACAAATTGTTTAAAGACAGAGAAATCTAGGCGTATGTAAACCTGTGACTTTGAACAAACTAATTTAAGCACAACTATATTCATAATAGCAGTAATGAAAAAAATATTAGTTATTACAGTGTATGCTTTGTTTTTTTGTGAACTGTTACCTGAACAACAGGCAACAGTTTGTGAAGGTGGGAGATCGCTGTTCAAAATGTTTAAACATTACTGGTGGTGTTCTCCAGGGGTCAGTATTGGGACCGACACTATTTATGCTGCTAATAAATAAACTAAACCTAAACTGTCTTAGAGTTCCAAAATATTACTGAACTTTAGAAAAAAGATTGACGAATGTTGGCATTTTTTTTTTAGAGTTCAGTTAAAAGCTGACACAGTGAGAGCTGCAGATATGGTATAATCTTTTCCATCCTATGGTTTTGTTTCCTTTATTTGATCATTAACATGAGTCAGGTGTCAGAACGCTTTGTGTTTTTGTCACAGTGTTGAGGTCTGCTGCAGCACCGTGGAACTGGCAGCACACAGATACACGGCCTCATCTTTCTCCTGAATGCTGGATATCGTCAGAGACCACTGCTTGTCGTTCAGTTGCTCTGCCTTAAACCCAGTTTGGAAATCTTTCTCAAAGTTTGAAGATTTAACTACTAAATACACAATCTGTTGAATGTATCTTCCTTTCAGTTGTTTGTACCAGTAAAGATATTGGTAATTTGTGTCATTCTGGTAGCAGTGCATTTCAACGCTGTCATTGGAACGAGTGGAGATGTAGCGTGGCCACTGAGTGATTAGGACAGACTCACAAACACCTGACAGAAAACAAAAAGCAAAAAATAAAACAAGGAAAGGTGGTAAATCATCTGCAACAGTCATCGCTGCTGTTTTCAATGATAACAGAGTTATATACACTACAGTATAAGTAATACAATGAAAACATCACACTTTTATAAAATTAGGTTTACCTGTGGTCCAAAATATGAAGAATGCAAAGGTGCTAATGCCTGCAGTCATTTTGAGTTCAGACTGTAAAAAAAAATCAGTTTAAATACAGTGACCAAGAACTTAAAATCTATAGTGAGTACTTGAGGTCAGTATCTCTGTCATGGTAAAATGAAGACCAAAATGAAGATGTAAGAGAAAGGAAATGATCTTGTATGACAGTGTTTTTGTCTGTGCCCCACCCATTTCTCATGCACCATGTTTGTCCTGACACACACACACACACACAAAAGAAAAAAAGCAGCCACCGAATTCTTCATTCCCATGCAGTTTGATACAGGTGCATTTTTGTAAAGGAACCAGATGAGTTGAAACACTGTGCTTTCTCGCTGCGCAGAAGAACTGTGCAGTGTCTGCTGCGTTAACGTTGGAGATGACGAGCTGTGCTTTGCCTTTTGAATGTCCTGTCATGTTGTAACGCTTTTCAAAATTCTTCTCAAGATTTGGGTTTTCATAGTGCAGAAGTCCAACCAGCTCCATTGCTCGTTGGCCTCCTGCTGCTGACTTGTACCAAAGCATGTAGGGATAGGCATCATCTCCATGGTAACATTCAAGACGAGCCATTTGTCCTGGTTTTATCAGAAGAACAGCAGGTGATTGCTGGATCAAGAGTGTCGAAGATATAATTTCTGGAAGACACAAATGTAAAATGCAGAAGAAGATAAAAAGGTCCGTAAGAGTAATCAGACGTCTTTTAACTCTTACCTGCAAGCAAAGACAAAAAAACAAGCAAAGTTATTAAACTTTTGAACATTGTTTTTCTAGATAAAAAAAAACCCTTATATAGCTGTAGTTTTCACTGACTCAGATGTGAGCATGCAGAGGAATCACTGAGGAAGGAAATCTATTACTCTTCATTAGTAATGAGGAGGGAGGAGCTCGAGGCCATCCATATCTGTGTGTGTTGTCACTGCTCTCTGCTGTTCATTTTTCTGATTCACAATAAACAGACATTTCTGGAAGAAAAAAAAAGTTTTAGGGAAAGTGGGTAGCAACAGTATTTCCCCTCTGGGCCTTCTTTTGTATTTTGTGCCTTAAAACCGGGATTTTATATGGATTATGAATTAGGGTTAGGGTTAATAATATAAATGTGGTTCACTTTAAAATATGAAATTAAGGAGATTGTTTGGATTTGTGAGTGCACCTCATTGATTTTTCTCTATGTTATCTTCACAAGTTTCCTTTACAGGTGCTGGTCATAAAATTAGAATATCATGAAAAAGTAGATTGATTTCAGTAATTCCATTTAAAAAGTGAAACTTGTATATTATATTCATACATTACATACAAACTCATATATTTCAAATGTTTATTTCATTTAATTTTGATGATTA
>NC_051439.1:6586677-6615630 GCF_001649575.2 Kryptolebias marmoratus
CAAAATTAAACGAAATAAACATTTGAAATATATGAGTTTGTATGTAATGTATGAATATAATATACAAGTTTCACTTTTTAAATGGAATTACTGAAATCAATCTACTTTTTCATGATATTCTAATTTTATGACCAGCACCTGTATATGTATCACAAAGGGTGTATGAATGGTGGATTTGGACCCAAAATGCAGATATCAAAAACTTATAAACAATGGTGACACCAGGAACACACGAGGGAACCAAACTGAACATGACAGCAAACAAACAAACGATGAACCAGTGGGTATGACAAGTAGATGACCAGGTTTTAAAGGCAAAGGGTGATTGGTAAGTGGACACAGGTGAACTGACTAGCAAATGAGGGTGTAGCTGGCTGACAGGTACTGAACTGAGGACAGGTGAATAATGACAGAAGACACAGAGGGCACAGGGAGCAAAGCTAAACATAAAACTAAACACAGTAACAACAAAGAAATAAAACTGAATTACAGAAAATAAAGTTAATACAAAAGACACTAAAAATAACAGAATAAATCCTGACACTATGCTGTATTTGCATTCTTCTGTTGTTGTGTTTTATTAGTTGCTGTGTCACATGGTTTTAGAGGTTTCCTGCTGCTGTTATATTGTGGAGGGTTTTTGTACGAGAAAGCCACTATCTTTGTCACTGTGCATACTTGCTGCTCCAAAATATTCTCCACTGTCTTCAGGGTATTTTAGGTTTTGGATATGAAGAGAGGCTTCTTTCTCTCCATCTCCAGTCACACTGAAGCGACTCTCGAACGTAGCCTCAACCTTTGGGGTTTTAAAATACATGTAGGCTATGAGCTTCAGGGCAGTGTCTCCTGGTGATCTCTGATACCACAGAATCGTGTCGTAGCTCGGGACTTCATGTCTCAGGGTCAGACTGATGTTCTCATTCGACTGAGTCAGAAGTTCAGCTGGAGACTGAAACACTTGTTTTTCTTTAGTGAGATACACACCTGCACAAAAAGTGATATTGCAATTAAAAAAGAAAATTATGCAGCTTTTCATCATTTTGTTTCAAAAACAAAAGTCAAAGTCGTTTTATTTGTCTTCCTTGGGGGAAAATTTCTTTGGACAGAGGGGTTACACTGCACAGATACATTGCCCTCATTTATAACATCTCAAGGTTAATAAATACATAAATAAATGAATGAAATCATTTAAAAACAACAACAACAAACGCTGCAACACATGCTCCAACTTCTAAATACCTAAAACATTTAAGTTAAAACAAATTAGAAAGAAAGAAAGACCTTTCATCCAGCATATAGTGATGATGCATAGGAGGAGATGAGCTGGCTTCATGTTGAATGACAGAAGCCGAGAGTCTCTGCTGTTTTGTTTATTAGAAGGTGGGGCAGGAAATGGGCTGTTTTTAAGATTATAAGACAATAAGAATGTATTCCAGTAGGACAGGAGGGTAATTTAGTCATAAGATGTGATGCTGACATGTTAAGTTGGAAACTTAACATAAAAGTCATACAAGTTTAACTTCTATTGCCTGTCAATTGAATGTCAAAAAAGGGCATGGATGAAAATCCAGCACAAACACTGTCATAATAAACAACAAAACTAATTATGTACAGTAATATGAAAAATGAATTTCTACCTGTCTTTTAATTCTAGGGTTTTACAAATCAGGGCATAATTTTCACAAGCTGTCTTTTCAGTAATTATTTTTTTTCCATTTTGGGGTTTATCTTATTTTTTTGTGTGTGTGATTTGTTCTGTTTACTGTTTTTTTTAGTACTTTTTGTGAGTCAACCTATGCTCCTCAGTCCTGCCTCGCCCATAGACCCGTTCCCTGTTTTTATTAGGCTACCTGTCTCCAATCCTCTCATCAGTCCCAGTCCACTATTGTGCCCCATGCCTGTCCAGTTAGCCTCCGTGTCTCCTTGAGTTTCAATGTATTTTCTTGTGAGCTGTAACTGCAACAACTTACAAGACATTTATAATACAATTGCAGTTTGATTTAAAATAAGAAATGCAGAACATTACTTACACTTGTTTATTTCGTTAACCTTTATTTAACCAGGCAAATCCCACTGAGATCACAGATCTCTTTTTAAAGGGAGGCTTGGGCCTGAAGGCAGCCTAACATGCATGTTTTTACACGGTGGGAAGAAAACTGGAGTACTCAAAGATAACCCACGCAAACTCCACACAGAAAGACCCCTGGTCCAACCTGAGGTTTAAATCCAGGATCTTCTTGCTGTGAGGCAACAGTGCCAACCACTAATCCACCGTGCTGCCAGCTATACATATTTTTTTTACAACTTTGACTTTTCTCAATTTTTTCTTCACAAGGTTCCTTTAAACACTATATTTGCACTAATTTAAAGTGGAGTTCTTCTGTTGTTGTGTTTTATTAGTTGCTGTGTCACATGGTTTTAGAGGTTTCCTGCTGCTGTTATATTGTGGAGGGTTTTTGTACGAGAAAGCCACTATCTTTGTCACTGTGCATACTTGCTGCTCCAAAATATTCTCCACTGTCTTCAGGGTATTTTAGGTTTTGGATATGAAGAGAGGCTTCTTTCTCTCCATCTCCAGTCACACTGAAGCGACTCTCGAACGTAGCCTCAACCTTTGGGGTTTTAAAATACATGTAGGCTATGAGCTTCAGGGCAGTGTCTCCTGGTGATCTCTGATACCACAGAATCGTGTCGTAGCTCGGGACTTCATGTCTCAGGGTCAGACTGATGTTCTCATTCGACTGAGTCAGAAGTTCAGCTGGAGACTGAAACACTTGTTTTTCTTTAGTGAGATACACACCTGCACAAAAAGTGATATTGCAATTAAAAAAGAAAATTATGCAGCTTTTCATCATTTTGTTTCAAAAACAAAAGTCAAAGTCGTTTTATTTGTCTTCCTTGGGGGAAAATTTCTTTGGACAGAGGGGTTACACTGCACAGATACATTGCCCTCATTTATAACATCTCAAGGTTAATAAATACATAAATAAATGAATGAAATCATTTAAAAACAACAACAACAAACGCTGCAACACATGCTCCAACTTCTAAATACCTAAAACATTTAAGTTAAAACAAATTAGAAAGAAAGAAAGACCTTTCATCCAGCATATAGTGATGATGCATAGGAGGAGATGAGCTGGCTTCATGTTGAATGACAGAAGCCGAGAGTCTCTGCTGTTTTGTTTATTAGAAGGTGGGGCAGGAAATGGGCTGTTTTTAAGATTATAAGACAATAAGAATGTATTCCAGTAGGACAGGAGGGTAATTTAGTCATAAGATGTGATGCTGACATGTTAAGTTGGAAACTTAACATAAAAGTCATACAAGTTTAACTTCTATTGCCTGTCAATTGAATGTCAAAAAAGGGCATGGATGAAAATCCAGCACAAACACTGTCATAATAAACAACAAAACTAATTATGTACAGTAATATGAAAAATGAATTTCTACCTGTCTTTTAATTCTAGGGTTTTACAAATCAGGGCATAATTTTCACAAGCTGTCTTTTCAGTAATTATTTTTTTTCCATTTTGGGGTTTATCTTATTTTTTTGTGTGTGTGATTTGTTCTGTTTACTGTTTTTTTTAGTACTTTTTGTGAGTCAACCTATGCTCCTCAGTCCTGCCTCGCCCATAGACCCGTTCCCTGTTTTTATTAGGCTACCTGTCTCCAATCCTCTCATCAGTCCCAGTCCACTATTGTGCCCCATGCCTGTCCAGTTAGCCTCCGTGTCTCCTTGAGTTTCAATGTATTTTCTTGTGAGCTGTAACTGCAACAACTTACAAGACATTTATAATACAATTGCAGTTTGATTTAAAATAAGAAATGCAGAACATTACTTACACTTGTTTATTTCGTTAACCTTTATTTAACCAGGCAAATCCCACTGAGATCACAGATCTCTTTTTAAAGGGAGGCTTGGGCCTGAAGGCAGCCTAACATGCATGTTTTTACACGGTGGGAAGAAAACTGGAGTACTCAAAGATAACCCACGCAAACTCCACACAGAAAGACCCCTGGTCCAACCTGAGGTTTAAATCCAGGATCTTCTTGCTGTGAGGCAACAGTGCCAACCACTAATCCACCGTGCTGCCAGCNATATATATATATATATATATATATGTATATATATATATATATATATATGTAAATGTTTGTGTATACTTGTCAAAAATTTGATGATTCTGCTTTGATGTCCTTTCCTATCTTTTGTAGCTTTCTGATTTTCTTCATATCATAACTTTCAAATTATTCTCATTCTTCCTTCTAACTGCCTGGTCCTGTGGCCACCTGTCTACAATCTTCTCATCAGCCCCAGTCCATTTGTTCTCCTAGTCTGCATTTTCCTGCAATGCACTATTGTGATCCATGTCTGTCCAGTTAGCCTTAGTGTCTCCTTGAGTTTTATGTTTTTTGTAAGTTGTTGCTGTAAGATCAGCTTTTTCTTCCTGCTTTTTTTTCTTCAATAAATCTTTAAGTTTTTATTGAAGCTCCTCATGTTTGTCTGCATACTTGGATTATTCGTACCACTAAACATGACAATCATAAAACCGATCTGGTCATTACCAGGTTCTAATTTTATTCAAATCTAACCTCAAGTGAACAAATAACACCCAACAGATTCCAGCATCTCATTATTTATTAAACATAAACTGGTTCCATCCAGTCCCTGATCCAGCAGCTTGTAGGACCTCCTTCAGTATTTCACGTGGTTGTGGAGGAATTTTGTCCCACTGGTTTTTTTTCTTGCTTTAGTGCTACTTCAGTCGCTTCAGATTAGGTGCTGTTGGGCTCATTGTTCTGCTGAAAGTCAAGAAAAATAAATGCTGAAGTTTTCTTAGTTCATGCATGAAATGCCGAGAATCTATGGTCTACAGAGGAGTTCACGGTCAACTCAACAACTTCAAGGAGCTCAAAATGATCCCAAATTAATTGGCCCTCTACCACTATTATGGCAGTTGGTATGCAGTATCTTTTATTCTGGTAGTAATAAATTAATACTAATATTCAGAAAAAATGTTCATAGTACAATTAATATGACATAAAAAAATAGAATATTTTAAATTTATCTAGCAATGATCTCTCCAAACCAAAATATAACCATGACAGCAGGTGTTTTCCATTTCTTATTCAAAACCACCAATGATGATGACTGGGTGGGTTTTTGTAAAGTACACAGAAGAGTTTTCTCAATGTGCCTCTCGTGCTGCACAGTAGTATGTTGCACTATGCTCTTGTTGTACAGCGTCAATTACAAGAGAAGCGTTTTTTGCTGTATTCCCACTCAAATCACCAGAAATGTTAAAATCAGATTTGTATTCCATTGTTACAGCCTTTAAGTACAAATATCCAATAAGTTTCAAAGCTGTATCATCTGGTGACCTCTGGTACCAGAGCATTATCCAGAAGTCAGTTCTGCCATGGGTGCAGAAAATCTGTACTTTGTCACCAGGTTTTGTGATGAGATCAGAGTGGGACTGATGGACATCAAGGCTAAGACTAAAGCCTGGAACGACAACAAAAATATATATTAAGTTTACAACTTAGAACAAGCCTTTGTAAATTCAATGAATTAACACTTTTTAAATAATTACCTGGTAGGCAGCAGGAAATGAGGAGGCAGATTAATTTATTTTTTATCAACATGTTTTTGGTAGTTTAGCTTCCAGAAATATACAGTTTTGCAGATGTCATTTGAAATCTGTGACAGAATGAGAATCAACTCAAAGGTCAGTGGATAAATAAAGACAAAAGAGAAGTGAAGCATAACCCTCAATGTGCTGCAATAAATGCAGCTTGCTGGGAGGAGTTATTGGTGATGTTGAAGAAGGGAGTGGCTTTATTTTTACTTACAGCCACGGTAAAAGAGATTTAAAGTTTTTACGTATCAGAACATAATAAAACTGATCTGATTTTTACCAGCATCTAAACTAAATCAAATCAAATCTCAAGTGAACAAAAACACACAACAGATTCCACAATGTCGTTGTTTATTAAAGACAAACAAAGACGAGATGGAAAAGCTGTGTGAGTAAAAACTAAACACACTCCTGCACAGGATTTCAGAGGTTCAGTATCAGCCAGGAGTTTCTGATCAAATATTTTGATAAACTGATAAATCATCAGTGTGAGCACCTCAATAAAAGCAAGAGTTTTGTCAGTTTGCTGCTTTGGAGCATACAGGTGTGTGTTAACATAATGCCGAGATAAAAAAAAAACTTCAGCAATGATCTTAGAACAGGAACTGTTGTTGCCCATAAATCTAAAAAGGCTCAAGGGTCATTTTCAAACTATTTGAAGTCGATCATTCTACAGAGAGAAGAGTTATTCACAAGTGAAAGTAGTTAAGACAGCAGCCAATATTCCCATGAGTGGATGTCCCAGCAAATTCACCCCGAAGGTCAGACTGTGCACTGCTCACAGAAATGAGCCTTATCTCAGACTCCACAAGCCTCAGTTAGCAGGTTAAAGGTTAAAGGTCATAACAGGACAACTAGAAAAAGATTGAATGAGTACGGCTAGTTTGGAAGGCTTGCAGGAGAAAACCTCCTTAAAAAATACATCAGCGTGATATATCAGCACAATCACCTCAGCTTACAGCACAGTGGTGGAGACCTGATGGTTTGGGTTTGTTATGCAGCAGGTTCTTGGCACCTTGCAGTTATTGAGTTAACCATGAACTCCTCTGTAAGAGGAGACTAGATTATTTTATTGTCTTGATACGTATAACCCACAAATTAAAAGACAGTGGACTTTCTTCTTTTTGCTAAGCGATCATAAATAAGATGTTTAATTTAACTGCACTGAAAAAAAAACTTTTTTTGTTGTGTTGTCCTTTTCCACTTTGCCTGGCTGGTGTCAATTCCATAAGGCCACAATAACACAAGAGGTAAATAACTACGCATTCACAAACACACCATTTACGATCATAAAACAACCAAACATGCACATTTATATTATTGTTGTTGTTGTAAAAGAAACCCTGGAGTAAAGACAAAGAAAATATATAAGCTTTACACAGAAAATACCACAGAACTTGTGCTAACCCCCCACAACTATGCATTTCTAAAAACTGATGTATACACACGTACCAAAAATGAGATAAGTTGGGGGAAAAAATTGTAGCAGGTGCTTGGGAGCCGGTCTGAGAACCCCAAGACCACAAAAAAACTAATAGTTTCAGTTTTTGTAAAGATCAGAAGAGATTTTTGCTATTGTGCTCTACTCGCTGCACAGTAGTAAACTGCACTATGCTCATGTTTAATATTTTTGATTTGCAGAGATCCAATCTTTGTTCCAGTTCCTCCCAAATCTCCATTAAGATTGAAATGATCTTCATACTGGTCTTCCATTTTGACATTCTGGTAGTACAGATATCCAGTGAGTTTCAGAGCAGTGTCTCCCGGTGGCTGCTGGTACCAGAGCATCACTCTGTAGTCAGTTTTATCATGGCTGCAAAAAATCTCCACCTTTTCACCAGGACTTTTGAAGAGATCAGAGTGAGACTGACGAACCTCAAGTCCCAGACTAAACACTGAACGAAAAAAGACGCAGAGACAAAAGTTATTAAAATCATTAATGTTGTTAAATTATTTCAACAATATTAAGAGATCATTGACTTCAAGCAACCTTTTACCTGAGAGGAAACACAAAAGCAGCAATTGGATCATGCTGCCTTCTACACAAAAACTAAAACGTTTTTTTATTACCAATAATTAGATTTGGCTGATATTAGACAGATTCAGCTGAAGGTTCACTTTGCTGACTGAGTTTGTGGTGGCTGACAGAGAGGATGGCTTACAAAACAAGAGCTGGGAGGGGCTTGTTCAGACTCTGATTTAAAACTATGAACAAAAACCGATCCAGAGTTTTTGTATGATGAAGCATGGGTTTGCAGTTAATGTGCATAGCTAGCTGCACAGTAGTAAACTGCACTATGCTCATGTTTAATACTTTTGATTTGCAGAGATCCATTTTTTGCTGCATCTCCTCCCAAATCTCCAGTAAGATTGAAATGATCTTCATATTGGTCTTCCATTTTGACAGTCCGGTAGTTCAGATATCCAGTGAGTTTCAGAGCAGTGTCTCCCGGTGGCTGCTGGTACCAGAACATCATTGTATAGTCAGTTTTGTCATGGCTGCAAAAAATCTCCACCTTTTCCCCAGGATGTTTGATGAGATCAGAGTGAGACTGACGAACCTCAAGTCCCAGACTAAACACTGAACAAAGAAAGCACACAGACAAACATTATTAAATTCATAAATGTTGTTACATTATGTCCACATTATTAAGAGCTAGTTGACTTCAAGGAAACTATTACCTGAGAGGAAACACAAAAGCAGCAAATGGATCATGATGCTTTCTCCACAAAAGCTCAGACGTTTTTTTGTTAACATTAATTTAGATTTGGCTGTTATTGTTATAGAAAGATTCAGCTGAAGCTTATTTTCCTGACTGAGTTTGTGGTGGATCACAAAGATGATGGCTTACAAAACACGAGCTGGGAGGGGCTTGTTCAGACTCTGATTTAAAACTATGAACAAAAACCAATCCAGAGTTTTTGTATGATGAAGCATGGGTTTGCAGTCGATGTGCATAGCTAGCTGCACAGTAGTAAACTGCAGTGTGTTCAGCCTTTAGGTTTGTGATGAACAGAGAACCATTCTTTGCCTTTTCTCCACTCATGTCTCCAATGATTTTAAAATGTTTATCAAACATCTCCTCGTGTTCTTTGGTGTTGTAGTAGACATGTCCAATGCGCTTCAGAGCTTGGTCTCCAGTGGTTTTTTGATACCAGTGCATAGATGTGTAGTCAGTCTTCCCATGGCTGCAAACAAGCTGGATTTTGTCTCCAGGTTTTCTTAAGGCTTCTGGGGGTGTTTGC
This sequence comes from Kryptolebias marmoratus, assembly GCF_001649575.2. Lineage (NCBI taxonomy): Eukaryota > Metazoa > Chordata > Actinopteri > Cyprinodontiformes > Rivulidae > Kryptolebias > Kryptolebias marmoratus. Next base: position 6,595,566 of record NC_051439.1, read on the forward strand.
CTGACTTCAACACCCAAAGAAAGATCTAGAAAGAAAAAATAAAATAATTGCTTTAGAAATTGTAGATAAATTAGAATACCTAACTCAGTAAAGTAATTACCTATGAGCAAAAATATAAGGAAAAATGTCACCATGATGACCTGCATTGTTACATACATGAATATGTATGAGTTAAACTTTTCACTATAGTCTCTTTTATGAACACTCCCCTCCCTTATTCTACTACCACCACCACCCTCATCTTTTCATACCTGATAAATTAAACTGAGAGGTCCTTATGGAGCTCCAGCACCATCTACTGGAAAGTGAAGCAGCAAAGTTATTTTTTTACATGCTTTAATAGATGAATTGACAGTCAGTTTTTGTTCAGCTGTTCACACTCCTCACATCACCGTGTTTACTGACGGCACAGAAATACACTCCACTGTCATCATGCTGCACGTTTTTTACTGTAAGAGCTCCAGTCTCAATGGTGTCTTTGACAGCTGAGTATTTCATTTGAGAGCCTCCACTGTAATCTGGCTGTCCACCAAACACTGTGTACACAATCTGGGACATGGTCTCCCCTGGACGCTGTCTGTACCAGTACATCTGGTTGTGACCTTTATCTCTGGTGTGGCTGCACTTCATCTCCACAGATTGGGAAGCATTAATCCATCTGATTTCAGGATTCTGGATTACATGTTGGCAATGACCTGTAGGAGAAAGACACTTAAAATGATTTGTTGTTTTACAGAAGAAGTGACTTTTGTTTCAGGTATTGCATATAAAATATTCAAATATCAGCTCCACTGAAAGAGTCAAAATTGAAATGCTTATCAAGTGACCCATACATAAGTAAAACTAAATTGTAAGAAGCTACATATCTGCTACAGAACTACAGCTTTGTTCTTTTACCTTGTAGCCACAAAGACAGAATTATAAATGTGAAAAGTATTTGAGCCATCATCAGTTCTACATTGAGTCGCAGCCACTGATGATGTGCTTTTGTTGAAGCCTGCTGTCATTTAAAAAGAAAGTAGGAGGGTTAAAGCCATTGTTCTGTTGTAAGAACCTCCCACTCCAATCCCTGATTAAATCAGAGGAAAGAGCAATATTCATGATAATGCAGGTGCATGGGGCTGTGAACTGTAATACAAAGTAAAAAACTGTGATAAACAGGTTTTTGTACTGAGGAGCAGTGTTATGCAACACTGTGGTAACTAGCAGCACAGAAGTAAACTCCACTGCTGTTCAGATCAAGTCCTTTAATTGTTAATGTGCAGTTTTCGCCTTTGTTTGCTCCCCCTTCAATCTCCACGTTCACTCCTTTCTCTAAATTTCCTTTGCCTGCTAACAGGTATCCCAGAAGCTGCATGTTTCTGTCTGATTGTTTGTACCACAGGATTCGGTTGTAGTTGTTGCTGTTGTGATAACATTGGACTTTAGCTTCATTGTTGGAGGTTTTGTACATTTCTGGTGGATACTGCCGGACTGTGTCACTGGGAGAGGAACCTGTGGGAAGACAAAGAGCATTATGTTCATTAAATCAGAAAACTGAACAACCATTAACCCAGTATTACAACTGAAAACTTATTTTTTTAAATTCATTTGCATTACCTGGGATCAACATGAATTTGTAAATAATGCCAACAAAAAAGATAAACATTTTGTGTTCTCCAAACATTTTGTTATCCATGCACTGGCAGGTATACTATTTCCAACCTTGTTTTGTCAACTGCTGCCACTTCAGCAAAACAAATGTTTTATTATTAGATGGGCGGTGTCATACTTGATCTACTTCCTGTTACTGTCAAACTCTTATGCAGACTCAGACTTTACAGAGACAGTTTAGATTAAATATCTACATGCAGACATACTGCCACCCAATGAGAGTAAATAGAACTGTTTGGGGTTTGATTTGTAATGAAGAAAATGAAAATCAGAAGGTTTTTGCATTGAGGATATTTGGCATGCAGCACTGTGGTAGCTGGCAGCACAGAAGTACACAGCGCTGCTGTTCAGACTGAGTCTTTCAATTGTTAACGTGCAGATTTGGCCTTTATCTGCACCTCCCTCCATGCTCACATTCACTCCAGTCTCTGGATTACTAAAACTTTTATACATGCGTCCCATGAACTGTAGTTGTCTGTTTTTTAACTGTTTGTACCAAAGGATTTGGTCATAGTTGTCAATAATGTGTGAACAGTGGATTTTGGCTTCGTCTCCAGGATTTCTATGGATGTCAACTGGATTCTGCTGGACTCTGTCATTAAGAAAACCTGTGAAGAAACAAGAGTTGTTTAAATCATTACATGAATCCAGGCACACACATGTAGAGTGCAATGTTAAAAATCGCAATAATAATAAATAAAATAAAACCTTAATGGAAATAAAAAGTGAGGAGCTGATTTTGTTTTCAAAAACTGAAATCAAAATGTTGAAATTACCTGAAATCAGAACAGAGTTTAAACTCATGCAAATGAATAATGCAATCATTTTGTCAGGGTTCTGAAAAAAGATTGTTTCTGCTCTTCTTTTTAGGTAAACCTTCCTTGTTCATAATGTGGGTGGTGTCTTCAAAGATCCTCCTCTCAAATGTAGAACTGCAATGGCGTTTGATCTTGTCCACACACATCAGTGTTTCATTTTAAAGATCCTACCATTGATTATCTGGGGAGAGAATACAGGTGCCAGGAACATCATGTTTTCTGCACTGAGGAGTTGTGACTTTTAGAGCTGTGGTAACTAGCAGCACAGAAGTAAACTGCACTGCTGCTCAAACTGAGTCCTTCAGTTGTTAATGTGCAGTTTTGGCCTTTATTAGCATTCCCATCTATCTTTACATTCACTCCGTCCTTTGGAAAGGCAATGTTTGCTAACATGTATCCTAAGAACTGTATTTGTTTATTCTTCATTTGCTTGTACCAGAGGATCCTATCATATCTGTCAATCATGTGTGAACAGTGGATCTTTGCAGTTTGGTCCCGGTCTTTGTACATTTAAGATGGACTCTAAACTGTGTGAGCAGTTGGTGGAACATCCATAGAAATCCTGGAGACGAAGCCAAAATCCACTGTTCACACATTATTGACAACTATGACCAAATCCTTTGGTACAAACAGTTAAAAAACAGACAACTACAGTTCATGGGACGCATGTATAAAAGTTTTAGTAATCCAGAGACTGGAGTGAATGTGAGCATGGAGGGAGGTGCAGATAAAGGCCAAATCTGCACGTTAACAATTGAAAGACTCAGTCTGAACAGCAGCGCTGTGTACTTCTGTGCTGCCAGCTACCACAGTGCTGCATGCCAAATATCCTCAATGCAAAAACCTTCTGATTTTCATTTTCTTCATTACAAATCAAACCCCAAACAGTTCTATTTACTCTCATTGGGTGGCAGTATGTCTGCATGTAGATATTTAATCTAAACTGTCTCTGTAAAGTCTGAGTCTGCATAAGAGTTTGACAGTAACAGGAAGTAGATCAAGTATGACACCGCCCATCTAATAATAAAACATTTGTTTTGCTGAAGTGGCAGCAGTTGACAAAACAAGGTTGGAAATAGTATACCTGCCAGTGCATGGATAACAAAATGTTTGGAGAACACAAAATGTTTATCTTTTTTGTTGGCATTATTTACAAATTCATGTTGATCCCAGGTAATGCAAATGAATTTAAAAAAATAAGTTTTCAGTTGTAATACTGGGTTAATGGTTGTTCAGTTTTCTGATTTAATGAACATAATGCTCTTTGTCACATTTCTGGTGGATTCTGCTGGACTGTGTCACTGGGAGAGGAACCTGTGGGACGACAAAGAGCATTATGTTCATTAAATCAGATATTTAGAAATGTTTAATTAATTTGAAAGCATTACCTGCGATCAACATGAATTTAAAAATGATGCCAACAAAAACGATGAACATTTTGTGTTCTCCAAACATTTTGTTGTCCTTGCATTGGCAGGTATACTACTTGCAACCTTGTTTTGTCAACTGCTGCCACGTCAGTAGACAAATGTTTTATTATTAGATGGGCGGTGTCATTTTTGATCTACTTCCTGTTCATCTCAAACTCTTATGCAGACTCCAACTTTACAGAGTCGGTTTAGATTAAATGTCTACATGCAGACATACTGCCACCCAACGACAATGAATAGAACTGTTTGGGGTTTTCAAGTAAATCTTCCCTGATCATAATATGGGTGGTGTCTTTGAAGATCCATTGATCCATTTTCTTCATTCCTGGTCATTGGGAGCTGGTGCTTATGTCCAGCAGTCACTGTGGTCCTGGTCTTTGTACATTTCAGATGGACTCTGTTGGGTTTTTGTCATTGAGTGAGGAGTCTGTGGAACAAAACTAATATGAAATAAAACACATTGCAGAAATTCTCAATGGAAAATAAATCAAAATTTGAAAAAAATATATTTCCTCCATCTGCTGAATTTTGAATATCCATTAAAGTTAGGCAAACACCAGTGATCACCATGCAAAATTTTATAAATCAAATTAAAGACATTGTTATTGTGTATTTCCTGCATGTTGTTCGTTTGATTATCCATTTGGGTGCATCCAATATTGTTTTTTGTATCTCGGTGGGCCTTAATGCACGTTCTCCTTATGAGCTGCCACTTTGCAGTGTAAATATACTGCCACCTTGTGAATAACAATAAAATAATCAAAGCCCAAATTAAATCCCAAAGCCGACACACATTTTATTTCTGACTGAATGAAGTCTAAAATGTGCAGTCCAGTTTAATTTATTGAAAATAAACTAGTTCTCTGCTGATTTTTTTTTTATATGTTAAAAATTTTTCTTTGTAAAATATAGGTTGTTTATTCTTCTCACTTTACCAGATCAGAATAGAGAAATGAGCAAAGATTGGTGAAGTTCCAGGAGGGGAGTCAGAGCAGACAGCCTGCAGGTTAAATTGACTTCTCCTGTTTTCATGTAGGAGGCTTAAATGATAGAGAGGAGTGGCTGGAGTGTTTACTATGGATTGATTCACAGACAAGCTCAAGAAGCACAGTGAGGATTCTGCAAGGAGACACAGGTAGGTAAACAAATGGCAAAATTAGAAAATGCCCTCTGAAAATAATTTATAAGACCGTGGTTGAGACATTAGCTAACACCATGTGACTTTCAAAGGGACCAACAAAGAATCACAGTACAGCTCAGCCTTAAGTATGGTTTGGTGTAATCAAGGTGATTACCCACAGCTGCACCAGGTGCTGGCAGGCCCAGCACCGCCCAATCACAGCCCTCGGAGCTCAACCTGCAATTAAGGTGATTATTGTAGAACACAGGGCTAAACAAAAACAGGAATCCTGACATTAACACTATAGTCATCGACTTGATTCATAAAGTTTAACAGTGGTTTGCAGGCAGTGCTGTGATCAGTGCACCTGCTGGTCTTTTATTTCTGCTGCTTATATTTATAGTTCACTTACTTTTTCCACGATCTGCACTGCAATCTGCTCTCAAACCGAAGACTTCAATTAAAAAGAGAAAAATACACTCAATTTGGCATGTTTAGCCATGTCATCTTTCTTCCCACTTTTTAATCCTCACACCACTTCTTTTTTTATATCTGTGGCAGGCATCTTTCAGAGGCCCAGCTTGTGGAAACCCTGGCTCAGTAGAACAGCCCCTCAAATGCATACTAAATGTCAGCTGGTTGTGTGAGAGCAAGGTGCATGTGTTCGCAGCCCAGTCTTCTTTGTTTTAATCATCAAGAAATATAAAAAGAATTTGATATTAATTTAACACTGCCCCTCAAGGCCCATAGGCCTAGCCACTGGGAGTTCCCCCGGTGATCATGATTGGCCATTTCTGCCAATGGTCCCTGGTCATCCCTCTGCAGGAGGAATACTGGATGGTGAAAACAAAGCATCATGCATGTCAGCTGGGCAGGGGTAAAGCCTCTACCAACACCTGTCAGTATCACTTTCCAGCATCATAAACAAGTTCAGCAGAAAGCAGAGAGAAATCTGGGGCACAGCCTGAAAGCAGAAGTTTGCCAGACCAGGTCTGTGGATGGAGGTTCTAGCCAGTATCTCTCTCTCTCCTACAGGGCTGGTGTGTGACTGGGTGATGAGGTTATGTTGCATCAAATAATGCTGGTAGGGATCTGCACATGGCTGCCTTCGGCCCGCTGGGTGGCACGCTGAAGGCAGCCATTTCCAGAGCAGTTATAATGTTCCCCCTGGTCGCTTTGAGACCTAAACATGGGCTGTGCTTTAACTTTTTTTTTATCCAACCATTACTGATTTTATGACTTCTTAGAACAATTTTTTTTTTTACTTTTAATCTGTGTTTTTTAACTTTTTTATTTCTGGCTTATTTTAATTAGGTGTTTTTATTGGAACAAAAAATTCACACTAAAAACTGGTCTTTTGAGAGCTATTGCACTTGTATTTTAGGAAAAGATTTAACCACTTTAACATCTTGGCTTTATGTAAAGAAAATTCTTGACTAATATGAACAAATTGGAATCTATCAGATAAATATAGATCAGACCATCTTATAATCCCAATATCATGTTCAAGGCTCTGTAATAGATTATTGTGATCAATTGTATCACAATATCAACTGATGAGGAACCTTTGACAGAGGTAAGAAAGATGGGATTTTGTTTGTCTTCATAGAACCATCTATCTATCTATCTATCTATCTATCTATCTATCTATCTATCTATCTATCTATCTATCTATCTATCTATCTATCTATCTATCTATCTATCTATCTATCTATCTATCTATCTATCTATCTATCTATCTATCTATCTATCTATCTATCTATCTATCTATCTATCCATCATCTGTACCCTTTAATTCTGGCATTGGGCAAGAGATGGGGTACACTATGGATAGGTTGCCAGCTCATCACATGAATCTTATGAAGTCATCATTACTGTTTTAGAGCTGCGACTCTGTCAGTCTGACCACAGTACAGTAATAAACCTGGAGCTGTTTTTGTTGTCATCTATTCTAGCTTTGGAAAAGGCTTTCTTAAAATGTAACTGTTTCTCCTGATTCTGCTTTAAAGTTCACAGGTCTGACTTAGACAGTACCAAGGAGCCAACCTCTTCTGATTGATTACATTCTGCATATCCTTTGTGTGGCTGCAATGTATTTTTACTTTGTAACCCTGGTCTTTTCATTGTATGAGGGTTTGATATAACTACCATCAATCATTTGACCTGGGTTTATGACAAGTCAGAAAAGAAACATTTATGTAGAATATTTCAATGCTGCCATACTTAATGTGGTAGCAATACACTAAAAGATTCACATGATGGAAAATTCACAAACAGCAGCATGTTGGAAGAGATAAGAGTTGCAGGTGGGAGCTCCTTTGCTTTGTGTTCTGTTCTTGTGGAGTTGTGTATTTGTGGTTTTTGACATCCCCTGTGGCACATGAGACAACAGACAACAAAACAGAAGTTTTTGTTCAGGCTTAGGGTGTAATTGTATCATTGTGTTCACCCACCGCACAGAAGTACAGACCGTTATCTCCTGCTGCCACATTCTTCACTGTAAACCTCCCACTGAGGTGATCCTGCTTGATGATCGAGAATCTTTCATTTGCAAAATCGGGTTCAAAATAAGGTTTGTTGTTTGCAACATTGTACACAATTTGTTTCATGGGTTCTCCTGGCAGCTTTCTGTACCAGAACATCTGAAAATATCCGACCCCCTTGACGTGTCTGCACTCCATTGTAGCATTTTCACCCTGGTATTTCAGCATCACATGGGTCTGGATGACATCGCTGCCATCAGATACACCTGTATAAAAAAAGTTCATATGTAAACTCTGAACAATGACAACGATTTAGTTTTCAACAGACATTTTATCAAACAAACAAAACTTTACCAGTTGGGATATTTTACTGCCAAACATGAAGTGATTTCACTAGAATTTGAATTTATAAAAGCCTAGTTTAACAAGGAAGTACCTGGGGTCCACAGCCAAAGAAACAGTTGTATTAGAAAGCTTTGCTTAATCATAGCGTCCATCTTCTGTTTGACAAAAACCACTGAAGTCTTATTTATAGACTAACTGCAAGGTGGGAGTGTCACTGCATCAGGAGTTCAAGTGCAGATGAGACCAAAAGGTTGACTCCCCTACGTGTCGTCACTACTGGGAACCATATATCAAGGTCAGAAGCATGTTGAGAAAGAAAGGCCTATATGTAGATGCCTTATGTCTTAAAACTGAAATTGAGAGTTGTTCCAAAAAAAACCCCTAATTTTAATTCGGACTGACTTTTGAATTCTACATCATAAAACTAGCATTCTTTGAAGGAATGCATTTTGCCCGCTGCCTTGTATGCCAAAGTTTTAATCCAAGGTCTTGTGTCACGTGTTAGCACTCAGAGTATGTGAAGGAGATGCCTCTCAGCTACTACCACAGCAAATTTTAGTGTAATATCTGTAGAATTGACTCAGTTGTAGTTATATTTGTATTTGCTAAAGTTGATTAGCTGTGGCAGTCATCTTGAATTAGACTGAGTCTGAAAGTTAATCAGCTGTAGATGCACATCCAATGATTACTTTCAGAGAGTTTCATGAAACTCTGTCCTGTAGTTCATGAGATATTTTGCTAACAGACAAACAAACCAGATTTACTTCAACAGTTATTGACAAAGTTTTCCTCTAAGCTGTCGCACAATCTGAGTTGACTGGCTGCATCATAGCCATTTTTTAAAAATGATTATTTCTAAGACTGATTAGCTGTGGCAGATGTCTTGGATTTGGTTGACATCAAACATTAATGAGTTGTAGATGTACGTCCAATGATTACTTTCTGAGAGTTTCATTCAAATTCATCCAGTGGTTCAGGAGACATTTTGCTAACAGACAAACAAAACAAACAGGCAAGTATATGATTACCCTCCTTTTATAGCAGCAAGCAATAAAAATGGGTCTCACTTAGATGGACAGAACGTAACGAACCTGGAGTAGCTTGAATGTTTGGCTTTTTTCAGTCTTAATTTTGTTTAACTTTAGATAAATGAAAGAAATGAATGAAAGAAAACTGTGACTGTGAGTCTATAACATAAACCCCGAAATGTGTCAAACAGTTAGTTACATGAAGGCTGGCTGCAGGTGTTTAGATTGTACAGCAGAGTTTTTGTAATGAATTAAGCAGATTCTTCCATACTGTGTTGACTCACAGCACAAAAATACACTGCACTGTCATTTACTGAAACAGCTGAAATTGTTAGGTTGGAATAGTCACTGCTTTCTCCGGCAAAGTTGATTCTGTCCTCCACGTCCTCCTCTGGGTGAGGCATATTCCGATTCAGATATCCCAGACACTTGGGTGCTTGGTGTTTGTCTTGTTTGTACCAAAGGAGGTGGTCAGAATCTGATGCGTTGTGCGAACAGTGGATCTCACCATCAACAGATTCACCAGGTTTCTTAATAATGGAAGGTGGCGTTTGGAAGACAAAGGTTTGGTCAGAAGCACCTATGATCAAGAACAAACAGATGTTCAGGAAAGCCATTACATTATTTACTTTGTTGTCTCTTGGTTTTTCTGGAATACTCACCATCGTTAACTGGTGGATGGAGAAACACGATAAAGGTCAGGAAAGTGAACTTTAACATAATGAGAGGATCCTTTGTTGTTCTTTCTTTCCTGTGATCCAGTGTTCTTCACAGCTAAAACCAGTCAAGTGTGGATTCAGAGACTCAATTTTCCCTTTATCAGCAGGTCCAAAAGTGGTTTGTAAAAATGTGAATTTGGGGCGTTGCCAATTTTGTTTCTGTTCTCAGTTCATTTACTGTGATTTGTCTCCCCCTGTTGGTGGGAAACATTTTGAAAAAACTGGCTTACTTCCATTTCTTACAAACTTGCTAAAATATTGTTGAAGGTCCTGGGTTCACATCTTGGTGGGTTTTCTGTGTAGAGTTTTCATCTTCTTCCCATGCAGGTGTGTGTTCTCCCTGTACTCCGCTTTATTCTCGCCATTCAAATGTCACAGAGGTTTCTCAGGAGGCTGAACGTAAACTAAAATGATTATTTAAGTTGTGGATGTTAGTCGTTCACATATTTAACCTGTGTTTGGAAAAGTGTTTGTTATAACAGATCAGAAAAAAGGCAAATAATCAGAAAAAAAAACATGTACTTAAAGAAAATTATTTTGGGAAAAGGAGACTGTTCACACTGGAGTCTTTAAAATGTAATGTGAAAAACCACGCAACAAAGTCAGATTTGAGCAAAAAATTTAAATTGACCATTAAGACCTACAGTGTGAACGTAACCTAACACCCTGAAATAAACTTTCCCCAGCAGGCAGAGCAACGTGACTGTTAGAGGGATTCATAAGTTACAAATTTATTAAAAAGTATTTGTTTATTGCTAGGTGTTCTGGACCTTCAACATTATCTAGAAATCAGATTTGGACTTTTAAATAGAAGGTTTTTGAGAACCCCAGTTCTACAGAAGAAACTCTAAATATCAGTGTGCTGTAGGTTCTGATGTGAAGGATGAGAGGCAGGTGGAAGTGTGAGATTGTGTGTGTGGTACTTGAGGTCCCCCTGCAGTATAGATTAAGGTTTTTTGTTTTGTTTTGTCTTGATGTGAATTTTGCGTTGGGGTTTTTGTTAGGCAGTCATGCAACCTGTATCAATGTGCCTACTGACAGCACAGAAATACAAGCCTTCATCTTCTGGCCCCAGATTCTTCACAGTGAAAGTCCCACTGCTAGCAACAGTTTTGGTGGCTGAGAATTTGTCTTTGCTGAAATCTCCGAAATCGTGCTGACTTGTGCCGGTGCTTGTGAAGACGATTTGTTTCATAGTTTCTCCTGGCAGTTGTCTATACCAGTACATCTGGAAATATAAATCGCCTTTGGTGTGGCTACAGTCCATTGTTGCATTTTCACCTTTGTTTTTCCAGACAACGGAGGGCTGCGTGACATCACTCCCTTGAATAAAACCTGCATATATATAAAAAAGTAAAAGTTACATGCATTTAGGAGATTACATGTTAAAACCTTGAAATAGAAAGTTTATTGTTTATTACCTGAATTGCACAATAACAAGACTAATAAATGTAGAAGTCCTTGTTTTATGATGATTGCATCCATGCCTTGTATTTTAGAAACTGCCACAGTCTGAGCCTGTTACAGAGACATGAAAAGCTGCAGGAAAGGGGAGGGTCAGCCTGTGAGCTTTCAATATAAAATGACGTATACAAAGTAAGTGAGTAGAGAAAGAGGCTCCCCTATAGTTGATGATTGATTTTGTGCTGTGTATTTTTGGGGAGCTTTTAAATAGTTGATTTACTCATTATCATGTAATAATAGGATTTTTTGCTGAAAAAATCTGATTTTATGTGGTTCCCTGCAGTGTCCTGAGGCCACTCACTTCAGCAGATATGTTTCAAAATGAAGATTTTCAGCTGTGATAGCACCTGCTGTTCACACTAAATGGAGTCTTTGCAGCAAGAAATTATCGTTAGAAGCATTTCCCAAAATGGAGTTTCTAAAACACATTTTTTTTGGTGTGTTCATGTGGACTCCAGAGCATTTGAGAAATGATGATGTAGCAGCCTATTTCGTGCATCCCCAGTACGCAGTGCTGAAGAAACTAAAAGAACAATGGAGATAATTAAAATGAAATAATTTTACTGGTTTTTCAATGTTTGTCTCATCCAATTCCTGTCACCATAAAATTTTTATTGTCTACTGAACTGGTTAAAAATTGTGTGGTAATTGTAAACTGCATCAAAAAACTAACAAGTTACAACTGTTCTTTAATTAAGCTAAGAATGTTACTTTTTCTTTGTTTAAAAATGCTGTTAATGTGGATGCTCTTGCCATCTAGTGGCATAGTGTGAATATTTCACAATTTTTAAAGAACTGTGTGTACAGAGCTGTAGTCGTTAATATAAATAGATACAAAGTTTCTGAAAAACATCTTGAGTAGTGTAGATAGGGTCTAATGTTTTTTGCCTAAGACATACTCAGTCCAGCTGTAAACATTTGATCTCACTTTTCTGCATCCATTAACTGAATATGTTTATGTTTGTTGTATAACTTTAGGTTTTTAAAAAAAGCTTAGGGAAGATTTTTTGTCTGGAAAAATTGTAATTTAAAATACACATTCATCTGCTTTTACAGCCATTATACTACACTGCTAAACTGTTTTAAATATCACTTTTAATGTTGTGTCATACAGGACATAATTGCTGAGAAAAATCTACTAATTTCAGGCTGAGAAGCTTCCTGGCTGCAGGTGTTCAGGGTTCTGAATGTCTTCTCAGTGACTCCAACAGATAAAAGGTTTTTGCATTGAGTCTTGGTAAATCTGCAGCACTGTGGCATCTTAGCAGCACAGAAATAAACAGCACTGTCACTCAGTTTAAGATCATAAACCGTGAGGCTGGAGTCTTTACGGCCATCTCCTGTAAAGTTGATCTTCCCTTTCACATTATTTTCAAGATTCACAAACTGCAGATTTAGATACCCCAAGAGGTGCAGGGCCTTGTGCTCATCTTGTTTGTACCACAGAATAAAATCAAAACTTGGTATCTTGTGTGAACATTTGATCTCACTGTCCACAGATTGACCAGTTTTCTTAATGATGAAAGGAGGTGTTTGGTCGACTTGTTTGGTGTCAGAGGCACCTGTGGAAAAGCAGACAAGAGTTTAATCTAAAGATTTTTTTTTTTCAATTTTGTGTTGTCTTGCAATTGTTTATTTTCCCTACCAATAAGTCCTGGCAAATGAAGACAACAAAACATGCAGAACATGAAAATCATGTTTAAAAAGTGGTGATTTGATAGGCTGCAGCAGCTAGCTCTCCTTTCAGATTGTAGGTTTTCAGCACCAGTGGTTGAGAACGCCTCAGTCTGAATGTAGAGACTGGGGGAGGCGTCTCACACTTATCTACATCATCACTTCAGTTAGTAAACAGGAAGCAGTTTCTTCATTCTTTAATCTGAGGAAATGTTTGGTTTTATCCAAATTCCACTTGTTTCTGACTGCTCCCTGCTGGTGGGTGAGTAAAAAAATATTGTAGAAAACAGAGCCAGCCCTTATGAAGGGCGCCACCTGCAGGAGGGGGTGATGCTTCAAGCTCTTATAAAAAGTTAAAACAGTAAATAAAAATAAATAAATAATAGTAATAATTTGCAGCCCTGATTAGTCTCTTGAAAATAAACAAATGAACAAACAGGAAAAAAAATACATCCCTCTACCCATACCTGTTTTTCTCATTACTGTCCTGGTCCAGAACCTGTCCTGCACTGTCCTCTGTGGACGCGGGCGAGGGGACAAGTTACTGGTGCACATCTCAAGTAGCAGCTCCTATTGACAGATGTTAACAACAAGTTATATTTTGCTTTCAGAAAGCTGAAAAAAAGAAGTTGAAAAGAAGTCCCAGTGTAGAGGTAGTCTTTGCTAACATTAAAAAAAATGCTGTTTGTATTTTCATTTGTACCAAATCGAGGCTAAGATAAACTGAAGCAATGTGACTGCTACTGTAGCTAAGGTGTAACTGTAGTGTAACCTGGTTTATTTTAGTATATCATATTCATGTTCATATATCATATTTTCATGTTGAACACATCAGGTAATTGTCTGTCTGCTGCAGCTACATGTTTTTTCTCTACTGTACAGTAATTGTAAATCTTCTCTACATCTCTTCTAGACAGATGCTCTGAGAAAACATTTGCAGAGGCCTCATGAAGCTGCTGTAAAGGAGCCTCTGCTCACATCTTCACCACTTGCTAAAAACCTGTTTCTTTTAGTTTTGTTGCTCAGTTTAGCGTTTGTCAAGGTTTTTCACCTACTTTTCTGCTAACTTTGTTCCTTTTTATCATATGATAATCTTGGTATAAAATTGTGGCATGAAAGGTGGTGGCTGATATGCATTTCTTCAAGGAATGCTAGGCCTTTAATTCAGTGTGTATTTGATCAAGTCTTTATAGCTGAAATTCAACTAAAAACTGGTTGCAGCTGGGATTGGCACACTCTGTGTGGTGAGACCCACAACCAAACAGGAGAATATAAGAACTGCTGGGCTGACAGAGCTGTGGGGTTTCTGTTCAGCTCTAACATGTATTTGTGTCACTGTGCTCACTCACAGCACAGAAATACAAGCCATTATCTGCTGCCTCCAGATTCAACACACTGAATGTTCCCCTCTGAGCGTCAGGCTTGGTGGCTGAGAACTTCTTAGTGCTGAAACCTTCAAAATCATGTTCTTTTTTTCCCAGTGCTGTAAACACGATTAGTTTCATGTTTTCTCCAGGAAGCTGTCTGTACCAGTACATCTGGAAATAGCTTGCACCCTTGGTGTGGCTGCAGCCTATTGTTGCATTCTCTCCTTGTTTTTGCCACAGAAGAGGAATCTGGTTGACTTCACTTCCACCAGTTTGACCTGTTGGTTTGACAATAAGGTTAACTTCAGTGTATATATATAACAGATATGTTGTTGCCTTTATGTCGTTCATTTCAAACACAAATACCATTAGGAGCTAAAACAGTCTACAATTGAAATTACCTGAAATCCAGAGTGCAATCAGTAATAATCTGAAGATGCTTTGTTTGTTCAGGATAAGATCCATGGTTTTCAGACAGAAACTGTCAGTCTTAGATACTTTTACACAAATATAAAGAACAGCATGTGGGAGTGTCACCACAGTTTGTGATGTGATGCTGAGAACTGCTCGACACACACCAACACTCTCACTTTCACTGCTGTTAGAAATATAAATGGTCCTTCAGGTCCCCCTACAGTCAAAAACATCAGTATGCAGTCATTATTCTTCACTTCAGTGACATTTTCATACTGTTAAATGATAAAGATAAATTTTCAGATTTAGACTAAAACAAAGTAAAAGTTGCACCTAGTTTGGGGGATTTTCATCATCTCACTTTTTAGATTTCAATAGATTTTTGCAACAAAAAAGATGTTTAGGATGACAAAAGGTACAGCAAATGATTTAAAACATTTTCATCCTACCACATTATCATTATAACTTTACAATCCTAAATCCAAATCTTACATACTTCCTATAAAATAGTGATTCTCAGCTTTTGACATTTAATATTTCTTTATGAAACTACCAGCTTTGTTATTTTTTCAACTACAATAAAATAAAATGACCCAATGAAAAATTTGTTCTCAGTGGGGAAAAAATACAATAAAGTTTTTTTTAACTATTTAAAATCGAGCTCGTCTTGTTTGTACCGCAGAATAACTTGATAATTTGGTATCTTGTGTGAACATTTAATCTCACTGTCCACAGATTGACCAGTTTTCTTAATGATGAAAGGAGGTGTTTGGTCAACTTTTGTCTTGCAAGTAATATTTTTCCCTTACCAATGTTTCTTGGCAAATAAGTAACAAAAAACATGCAGAACATGAAAATCATGTTTAAAAAGTGGTGATTTGATAGGCTGCAGCAGCTAGCTCTCCTTTCAGATTGTAGGTTTTCAGCATCAGTGGTTGAGAACACCTCAGTCTGAATGTAGAGACTGGGGGAGGCGTCTCACACTTATCTACATCATCACTTCAGTTAGTAAACAGGAAGCAGTTTCTTCATTCTTTAATCTGAGGAAATGTCTGGTTTTATCCAAATTTCACTTGTTTCTGTCTGCTCCCTGCTGGTGAGTGAGTGAAAAAATATTGTACAAAACAGAGCCAGCTCTTAGTATACGCCATATAGGTGGTGATGTAGGGCGCCACCTGCAGGAGGGGGTGATGCTTCAAGCTCTTAAAAAAAGTTTAAACGGTAAATAAAAATAAATAAATAATCGTAATGGTTTGCAGGCCTGAGTAGCACATCTTCCTTGTTTACCTACTTTTCTGCTAACTGAAGTTTAGTTTTAGTTTTCAATCTCTGACCTACATAATTTCCATTCACTGATTTTATTTGTGTCCTGAGAGTCATTTGAACTACATAAAACATGTTTTTGATCGATCAGAGATCACGCATCATTTCATTTAACATTCTGAGTTTTGGCATCAAGTAATTACTCTGAATTATTTGAACCTAATTTAAATTGTTATATTTACTTCCCACTGATTTCACAAGTATAAAAAGGAGGCAGAAATTACCCTTTATACTTAAGGAGTGGGAAGATTTTGATTGTAAAATATCTGAAATATGAGAATGTTTTAAACAGGATGTTTGAGAACAGGATCTAAGTTTGAAGTTTTACATGCACAAAGACTTGGAGAATTTAGTTTGTTTGGTAAGTCTTTCACTTTGGAATTTAGATCAAAAGATTGTTAATAATTCTGTCAAATTAGTTTGAAGAAATATCAGATTAGAAATGTGCATTTTGTTTATCAACTTGCATCAGTTTAAATGTCATAACTAGACCCAAACATTGCTATTCTCATCTCCAGGAGGAAAATATTTGAGGGTGCCTTACCGGATCAAGGCTGTGGAGCCAGCTGTTATTCTTGTCTTTCTGAGTGACTCCAGAGAGGCTGATCGGACCTCAGCAGAACCACAGAGAGGAAGCAGGTTGAGGCCCAAAGACCACTGATGGTCAGTGGGTCAGCGTTTCATCCAAGGTCACCCAAGGGTGGGTTTGAGGACTGGTCTGAAACTCTTCGGCTGATGGAGTCAAAGGTTAGAGAAAAATGCTGCATTTAGGGGCTATTCTTCAACTGGGTTTATCTCTTAAAGTTGCAAATAGTTCTTGTTAACTTTTGTTAGTTTTACTGCTAATATTTACAAAACAAATTTAGAAAAAATGTACATTTCAAACTTGGGTAGAACAAATATGACAAACGAAAAAATAGGGACCGGGTCCAGAATGGATGATAAAGACAAAACGAAGATTGAGCAAAGAGCCAGGGTCCCTCTAGTTCTATCAAAAGTGACGAGACATCCAATTATCATCAGCCACTCAGATTGTGACATAGTCGGTAACCAAGTGTCTGCACAGACAAAGCTTATCTTCACCTGTTCAAAGGTTCTGTCAGAACAAAATGCAGATAAAACATTTCAATCACTGTTGCACTGTTATCGATTAGATTACCCATTCCAGATTCTGTTACCTTGATCATGGGATGTCTTCTGTAATGACACAGAGCAATTTTAGGAACAAAATTTGTTGAAACACTTGACTAATTTCTTATTAGATAAGGGAACACCATTCATTTTCCAACACATTTAAATTGAAAGAACAGATTTCATCTCTGGATAAATTATAGTTTGTTTGAATCTTAAATGAACTGTAAGTGAGTATGAAGGACACTCCGTGATGAGATCTTGATAAACACTTTATCCAGGGTTTCAATCACAACAGAATGACCTTTTACACAGTTGCTGGAAAGTTAAAAGTAGGTCAGATGGTAAGAAAAGAGGGGTTGCTTCACGATACAGCAGCAATCCTTAAATTAAGCTACAGTATTTTAAAAAGAAAATGAATTTAACCAAATTTGTCTGCAATATCCATCCATCTATCCATCCATTTTTTACCTGCTTTTACCATGCAGCTTTGTGAGGAAGCTGGTGTCTATTTCTAGTGTTCATTGTGTGGAAGGCAGGGTATACTCTGGACAGGTAGCCAGTTAATCACAAACTAAAGCTCAACCAACTACTTTTTTGCTTTGAGTTTTAACAAGTGACAAGGACCCTTTTGTCTCCCTGTGGTTTGTGTGTTACTAATTATTTATCCTTGTAGCTGGTTTTCACAGATGTCTTTCAACTGTACATAACTCAGAGATATGTGAGATTTCACAGAACAATAACAATTTGCACTGCTGTGTCTCAGCATGGCAGGAAACCCTTTTAAAGAGAACATTGGTGAGACAGATTAAATAGAGATATAAATGTGACACAATGGTGGCTTTTTATGTTGACTATTAAATTTATTTATTTTTTGTTAACTATCTGATAGTTTAACATTTAAGATGTTTAAATCAATCAAGCTTGTAAACTGGTTTACAAGGCATCAACAATCAGTATATCTGACTGACAATAAATGAGTTGTTTCAGTCAGATTTTTTAAATCTGTGATTTATTATCAGGAAATGAACCAGTGAAAAAAGTGCTTCTTACCTGCACCTTTGACCAAAACTATGAACGTAGTCTCCTGCAGAGCGGGTTATGTGTTCAAGAGGACAGTTGAAACCAAATATTTACATACACTGTATAAAAAGACAACCATTTCTTTCTCACTGTCTGACAATAAATCATACTAAACATTTCCTGTTTTAGGTCAGTTAGGATTCCCAAAACTATTTCTATTTGCTAAATACCCAAATAAAGGCACAAATTTACATACACTAAGGCTGCAAAACAAGTCAAGTTTTTGACTGGTTAGTTGACAACATTTGAATTAATTGGAGGCCTATTTGTGGATGCCTGGATGCTGGAATAGTATACAGGAAAATCTGTGACGAGTATGGACTGGAGGTCCCACAGTCAAAGTGGGAGACTCCACCAAGGATGGTGGAGAATGACAGAAATATAGATAGATAGATAGATAGATAGATAGATAGATAGATAGATAGATAGATAGATAGATAGATAGATAGATAGATAGATAGATAGATAGATAGATAGATAGATAGATAGATAGATAGATAGATAGATAGATAGATAGATAGATAGATAGATAGATAGATAGATAGAATTTAGAACATAATAAATGAAACCAAAATTAATTTGCTGTGCTCCACTATTGATATGTATAATCCAAGTTCAAATTAGTACTGAGTGAGAAGTTCTTCAGATGAAAGTGTTAAATCCAGTGCTGTTGTGCAAAGGGATTTCTTCTGCTCCTCTGAACTCCTCTGCAATGTCATCAAAAGTGCGACCTCTTGTCTCTGGGAGGCGCATCCATGTTAAAATGAAGGTCAGCAGAGCCATCGCCATAAAAATTAGGTAAACACAAGGGCCACAGATTTTCTGTGAGAGATTGAGAAAACAAAAGAAATTCATTAAGTACAGTATTTTTTTTATTATTTTGCTTTACATAACCAGAGAGGGCCTTGAAAATCTGTGCCATAATCCTAACATGGCAGTAAAATACATCTAAACAATGAAAGGCTCAGCATTTCTTGAAGAAATGCATATCACCAGCCACCTTTCATGCCAGAGTGTTAGATTAAAATCCTCTTAGTCTGAGTAAAGATGGAGTTGTAGCCATTTTGACCAAACCTTGTCCTGATGGAAAAAAAAAATCACAGGAATTTTGACTTCATATGCGATCCCATATGGTTAAAATAGGTGATCACATGAGATCACATGAACATGTTAACCCTCCTGCTGTGCTTGGGTCAAAATGACCACTGAGGCTTCAGTTTTAAAACTGAGGCTTTAGGGGTCATTTTGACCCAAGGTCAGCAGGAGGATTAAAAATGCTCCAATATCACACCAGAAAATGTTTAGAACAACTGCTTCACATGTGATTTTCACATGTTTTAGCCACATTTGTATTGAACAAGGCTGCTTAGCTGTGGCAGCCATCTTAAATTGGACTGACTTCAAAAGCAATGAGTTTCGAATGTTCACCCAGTAGTTACTTTTCAAGTGCTTCGTTAAATCCATGTAGTGGTTCATGAGATATTTTTCTAACACTACAGACAAATAAACACAAAACCATTATTGCCTTTAGCTGCAGTGATAATAATGTTTAAAACAGACTCTGAAGGTAGTACTTTACCTAGATAACTGGTAACTTGAATGATTCAGCCTGATTTAAAGCATGCAGAAGAAAATCAAACAATAAAACAAGAGTTGAACCGTTCTAAAAGTTGGTTCTTTTTCTAAGTTCGCTCGGTGTTTCACTATGGGAATCGCCTCAGCGTGACCAACTACGGAAGCTCCAATGACATCACGTCTGTCTGTGACAGACAGGTTGAGCCGTGACCGTGGCTCCACCCACCATCCGATATCACGGCCAACCTACCCCTCTCAACTCATTCTCGCTTTCTGCCCGTGAGATCTACATCTAAACTCCCTCAGTGCACCCAGGCTAGCTTAGCTCTGCTCAACGGTTCGTAGGCGCTCCGTAACAAGACGCCGCTGAACGCAGCACTAGGATTGGCTTGGAGTGTGCTGGGTAAGCGCTTCGTAAGAAGCATTTTTGATACTATT
>NC_051439.1:6628215-6688574 GCF_001649575.2 Kryptolebias marmoratus
GGGCTGCCGTAGATCTCTTCGCCTCAAGGGAAAACGCTCATTGCCCACTGTTTTTCTCCCTCTCGGACCGAGACGCACCACTGGGCGTGGACGCACTGGCTCACACATGGCCGAATGTGTTGCTCTATGCGTTCCCCCCTCTGAGCCTGATATCCCCAACTCTAGTCAGAGTGAGGGAGCAGGGCCTGTCTTTAATTCTGGTGGCCCCGTGGTGGCCATCAAAGCCCTGGGTGGCAGAAATAATTCAGGTTCTGTCAGCACAACCATGGCCCCTTCCCATTCGCAGAGACCTTCTGTCTCAAGCTCAGGGGGAGATTTATCATCCACATCCAGATCGTCTGGCTCTCTGGGCCTGGCCCGTGAAAGGTGGAACCTAAATGTGACTGGTCTCCCGCCAGAGGTCATTGACACCATCCAGAATTCAAGGGCTCCTTCAACTCGCTCTCTTTATAATAGTAAATGGCGAGTTTTTGAGGAATGGTGTGTGGAGAGACAGGCTATCCCTTTTCAGTGTTCGGTGGTGGAGGTTCTCTGCTTTCTGCAGAGCTTGTTGGAAAGGGGCAAGGCCTTTTCAACTATTAAGGTTTATTTGGCTGCAATCTCAGCTTGTCATGTGGGATTTGGTGATAAACCTGTGGGGCAGCACCCGTTGGTGTGCCGTTTCATGAAGGGGGCTCGACGTAAACTGCCCACCTCCAGGCCTTTCGTGCCATTATGGGACCTGACTCTGGTACTAGAGGCCCTTTGTCATCATCCTTTTGAGCCGTTGGAGGGTATTAGTATGAAATTCCTCACATTGAAAACTGCACTGCTCTTAGCTTTAACTACTGCTAAGAGAGTGGGTGAGTTACACGCACTGTCTGTCAGTCCTACTTGCCTACAGTGGGCGCCGGGGCTCTCCAAAGTGTGTTTGAGACCTAACCCTGCTTTTGTGCCTAAGGTGATGGAAACATCATACAGGTGTTCAATGGTGGAACTGCCGGCGTTCCATCCACCTCCTTTCTCTTCAGCAGAAGAGGAGAGGCTTAATTGCTTATGTCCAGTGAGAACTTTGAGGGCTTATGTTGACAGGACAGCTGGTTTCAGAAGAGCTGATCACCTGTTTGTGTCTTGAGCCACTTCTCATAAGGGCAAACCTATTTCCTGCCAGAGGTTAGCGCACTGGATCGTGGAAGCTATATCTTTGGCATATAGCTGCAAGGGGTCAAAGCCCCCTGATGGGCTCAGGGCCCATTCTACCAGGAGCATAGCCACTTCTTGGGCTTTGTTCCGGGGTGTGTCTGTCCAGGACATCTGTGCTGCAGCCAGCTGGGCTACACCGCACACGTTTGTGAGGTTTTACAGGCTGGATGTGACCCAATCATCATTGGCGCATACGGTGCTTGGGGCTGGGACATCAGGGTCTGCCTGAAGTCTGGATACGCACTACTGCGAGGTATGGCTTCGGGGTCAACATGCAATTCGGGAGTTGGCCATATCTCCCATAGTGAAACACCGAGCGAAGTTAGAAAAAGAACGTTGGGTTACTTAACGTAATCCCTGGTTCTTTGATAACAGAGTGAGGTGTTTCACCAACACGTCCCTTCTTGCATGAGCACGGAAAGAAACCGGCTTAGAATGAGTTGAGAGGGGTAGGTTGGCCGTGATATCGGATGGTGGGTGGAGCCACGGTCACGGCTCAACCTGTCTGTCACAGACAGACATGATGTCATTGGAGCTTCCGTAGTTGGTCACGCTGAGGCGATTCCCATAGTGAAACACCTCACTCTGTTATCAAAGAACCAGGGATTACCCAACGTTATCCAGTCATAAAAACATACCAGTAATGGAGGAAAGAGGAGTGCCAGAACAAACTTCCCACCCCAGTTGAGCATGCTGGTAAAGGCCATGGCAATGGGTCTGCCAGGCTGGTCGAACAGCTCAGCAGCAAGGAACCAGGAGATGGGACCAGGGCCCAGCTCATAGGCTGAGACCACACAGAAAACCAGCAGCACCTGCAGGCTTCGCAGTTCTGGAACCAGGTGCTGCACAAGACATACAAAAATTACTCCGAAAGGGATTTTTGTTGGTCACATACTTCAAGTTTCCTTCTTGGGTCACAACATTTTCCTCTCTATGTAAGTTACAAACCAACTAATATTTATACTTGTCACAATATGCAATGAAGAGACTACAAGGTGTTCAAATGTTGAGTATGTAAATGTATATAGACAAAGCTTTTACATGTGAAAATACTGACACTGAGGTGGTCTCACCAGGAAATAATCCACTATGGTCATAAGTAAGTTGCTCATTGCGATGGAGATAAAACCAGTGAGCAGCAGCTTCCTCCTCCCCACCCTCTCCATCAGGAAAAACTGGACAAGAAATACAAAGATACCATGATGATTTTTTTTTGTTTATTTTCTTTTAATTACTATCCTGTTTTTGTTTGTGCTGTTATATATACACAAGTAGATGTTGCAACCTGTTATTCTTTAATCAAAATTCTAGTAGAAAGAGTAGGTTCTATTCTATGTAGGTTTAATAGTTAAGGTAGTATCTCACTGCGCTATAATTGTTGAACCTAGTTAAAAACTAGATACTAAACTAAACTAAAAATCGCAAGAAAATAGGTGCATCTTTCATTGCCGTCTCACTGAACTCTGAACGTTTGCAATCAAGTGATACAGGTCTAGGGCTCTAGTAATTATGTGGAGATGTGCATGGCACAATTCATATGGGTTCAAGATGGGTTTGAGATGCCCACAATGACTTTTTGACTATTTTGACAGAATAGTTATACAATTTTTTTGACCATGTTCAAAACTCAAGTGGCAGGATTGAAGTTTTCGGTCAGTCATG
This sequence comes from Kryptolebias marmoratus, assembly GCF_001649575.2. Taxonomy (NCBI): domain Eukaryota; kingdom Metazoa; phylum Chordata; class Actinopteri; order Cyprinodontiformes; family Rivulidae; genus Kryptolebias; species Kryptolebias marmoratus. Next base: position 6,631,060 of record NC_051439.1, read on the forward strand.
CAAGTAAATTGCGTAAATTGAGTACCATAGCAAATGTCACAAGACATTCAAGGGAATCCCACATGAGTTCCTTTTACCAGCTAGTTGCAGCACAATGAGATACCACCCATCCTGACTTCTTGGTGATGCTGAATGGCCAAAATATACCACAGATAATAAGTACTGTTGCCACACTTAGAGTGGAGGATGTAGGCCTGCAGTGCAAACAGTTTGTACTCACCGCTACCAAAGTGAAGAGAACATTGACTGCTCCCACACCCAGAGTCAGATATTTGGCATTATCAAACTTGGCCTGGAATATCCTGGTGGAATAGTTCATGACCTGAAATAAAAATGAAATCATGTCAATTGTACAATCAATTAAAAAAAAAAAAACAATCACAGCATATGGTTTAATGACTTAAGCCTACATCTCAGTGAGCTGCAACAGTTGACAACAAATTTCAAACAAGATTTCCAAAATGTCTCAAAACATTCATGAGAGTTCTCCATTTTCTCCCGTGAATTGCAGAGCCTCACTCTCACGTCACAACAGCTTTGAGCGAATTTGGAAAATTTAATATACCATGTAGTTGTGTCTGAAATATTTTATTATAATAAACCAGCTTTTTGGGGGGGAAATATTTTTACATTGCATTATAAATATTTCCATTATCAAAATGTTGTAGAACTTCAGTGTTTATGCCTTTAATTATGGAAGAAATAGTAACTGACCGCATTGAATCCAGAGAGCTGGCTTCCCAAAGTGATGGTGAGAATAATAATGATCGGCTGTCTGTAACTTCTTTTCTCGAAGAACTTGCTGATGGTGAGAGCACTCTGACTGTGCGCTGCCTCCTCTTTAATCTCTTCCAGCTCACAAGACGCCTTGTCTGTTGTGCTTCTCAGCCTCAGCAGGGCTGCAAGGTCAAAAGAAGAACATCTTCTTTTACAATATGAAGCTGGTCATTAGTTAAAACAGGCCCTTATATAAAACTGGTACAGAAAAGAGCTTATATTTGTGTTTTGCAATTATTAATACTTACTGCGATTACATGGAGCCCCTCAGGGGTCATGGCAGAAATCAAACTTAAAGTCATAAAAATCCATCCCTTCAGTTTATCAAACTATGCACAGAATCAATATTTGTTCCCTCAGTTCATTCTGTCTGTGAGCAATCCACCATAATTTGTGTTCACTAACACTAAGTTTGACAAATTCCTAATTCCAGGATAGCTGACTTCTAAACAGGACATCAAGTTCTACATCACCTGTAAAACTAAAATATCACTTCCTGTCAAGTGTGGAAAAAATAGACAATGTACTGCAGTGATGAGAGTTGGGTTTAACATGTGACGTTAAACATTAAGTGTTAAATGAGAACTGAAGACCTGATATTAAAAATAACAGAAAGGAAGAAGATGTATTTACTTTTTACTATAATCAATGTGGCTCTGAGTGTATTTAACTACTTTGTACTTATGACTCAAGCAGAGGAGTTCAAGTGCCTGGCAGTCTTGTTCATGAGTAATGGTAGGATGGAGCAGGAGATGGATCAATGGATTGTGAGCTCATCCCATAAGGAGAGCATTGCTTCAGTCTGAAGAAGCTGAAGAAGAAACTGAGCTGAAAGTTGAAGCTCTGGACTTACTGCTTTGTCTATGTTCCAACCGTCGCCTAAGGTCATAAGGTATGAATCAGGATTGAAAGAATGAGACCCTGGATTCAACCTGCTGAAATTAGCTTTCTTTGTAGGGGTGCTGGGTTCAGCCTTAGTGACAGGGTGAGGAACTCAAGAATCGGAGTGGAGCCACTGCTCCTCCTCATCCAAAGGAGTCAGTTGAGGTTCAGGTATTTGATTATGCCTTCTGGATGACTCTCTCTTTTTCTGAACACGTCCCACTGAAAGGAAACCCTGGGGTAGACCCAGAGCCTGCTGTATAGATTGTATATCGTCTCTGGTATGGGAAAATCTTGGGCTCCCCCATGATAAGTGGCACTGGGGAGAGGGATGTCTAGGTCTCCTTTCTGGACCTGCTACCGCTGCTACCTCTGTGACCTGACCAGAAAGGAGGATGGATGGATGGATGGATGGATGGATGGATGGATGGATGGATGGATGGATGGATGGATGGATGGTTCGCAGTGAGACTCACCAGCTTCTGCTTTATGTTCCTCTCCCTGGTTAATGAGGAGGAAGCGTGGACTTTCAGGACAGAAAGGCAGGACCAGATACTGTGTAATGGCTGGGACAACAGACAGGGACAGCATCATAGCCCAGTAATCCTCTGTGCCCAACACCATCTCCAGGCCAGCCACCTGCAGCAAACAACACAATAAATTTATTTCACACTTGTTTTCTAAGCTATAGCAAATTTAAGAGAGTAACAGACTGTCAGCTCCATTCTCACCATTCCTACCAGTGTGCCAGAGACAAAGGACACCTGGTTGAGTGTGGCAAAGGCCCCTCTTAGATTGGTAGGGGAAACTTCCTGGATGTATAGAGGGTTAAGACTCATCACTAAGCCACAGAACAGACCAAACACCAACCGTCCCAGGATGAGAACCTCGAACAACCCACTGGCTTTGGAGGCAAACATAATGCATGCTCCCACCACAGACAGACTATTAACTATCAAGATGGAGTTACGTCTGCAGAGGAACAAAGAAGGATTAAATTAGCTGTATTAAATTGTAATAAGAATATATTGCTTTCTGAAATGCTTGCCTGCCATAAGAATCTGCCAGGTATTTAACTCCCAGTGAGCCCAGCAGAGCTCCAAAGTCCTTAATACTGACAGAAAGTGACCAAAGCAGAGTCAGGCTGTGGTCCGACATCGACTGGTTGTGTCTAGCTCTCCACGTGTTGTTGAAAAACTCCTCAATGATCTAAACAGCAATGAGAACAAGAGAAATGTTGATTCATGATTAAACATAGAACCTAAAGCTTAATGTCATGCACAAAAATTGTAGTTATATGAACTATACAAGTATCACACAAGTACTGCACATGTATCAGAGGAATGCTGAGACTGGGAGGACTTCCCAAAACTTTAAATGTTGGTTGAGTTTGTCTGGAGAAAAGGCAGAACACTGAAGGATTCATATATGGAGCTGAGTCCAAGACTTTCAGGGGGTTGTTAACTTTATTCAGTGTTTTATCAAGGGAGTGCAATATTTGTTTGACTGTCAACCTGCTGCCCAGCATTCTCTTCTACAGGGCTAAAGAGAAAGCCACTGTTGAAGAAAACTCAGTAAATCTCAACTAGACATGAAAAAAGTCCTTTGAAACCTTTTTTTGTAAATTAGGCCGATCTTTGTCAGCATTAAAAGCATAAAACATCCAAAGGGGTAAATATTTTGTGTAGACACTGTCAGCTCACTGATACTATTAATATCAGCCGTTTTTGTTGAGAGACCTGAGCAGCACCTCTGCTGGAGGCACAAACAGAAGGAGCCCTTTGGATTTTTGCAAATTATCCTATGACTGCTATGGGAGAAAAATAAGTGAAAGTTGTTTAAAATTTGATTCTTGTGTTACTTGTAACAGTATTTCTTTATGAACCATATAAAATGCTTTAATAATTTATAAAAACTGTAATAGACGACTGTTTTTATCTTCTTAAACACATAATCTTGTTAATGGTAGGTTGAACACTTAGAAGTGAGGTAATTCCTTACAAGTTTTTCCATGACCTTTCTGCACTTGTCAGGAGGGCATTTTGCTGCTGACTTTTTTGGGGGGTTTTTATAGACACAAGGAGTATTAGACATCTCTTGTTTTTTTGTTTGTTTGTTTGTTTGTTTGTTTGGTTTGTTTGTTTTCTATTAAAGCAAATTAACTTCTGTATTTCCTTACTTTTTCTTTTTAATGAAGTCTGCCTGTAAGCAGTCAACTTTTGAACTTTTGGGGTTTTTTGGGTTTGTGTGTCCGCTTTAAGTTTTCTCTCGTATTACTCTACTGATACTCAACCTGGTCCTAGAAACAAGATATGAGCTGATCAAAGATGGGGATTTAGATAGCCTCCCTTACGTTTTAAGGAGACAGAGGAGACTCAGAACAGTCTAGATCCCATCAGGTCTTCAAGCAGCCTCCCAAGTATTGATGCAGTGACACACTGACCTTCTACCTCATTGTATTTGGTTTGGTTTTTAATTAAAATCCTATTTGTCTGGTAAGCCAATAGGTATTGTTGACCTCTGGTGCATGTTGATTACCAAGACTGTGGGTGGAGGGGACTTGGATCTTTCAGAGTTAGCTGAATCAGTGACAAAAGAAATGGCTGGTTGATTTTGGTCAATAGAAAAATGTGCTTAAAGAGATCTAAACCCACTTTTCCAACATCTTCAAGGGTTGCTGGGCCTTTAATTTCCAGTTTGCATTTTGTTCAATTCAGAAAAAAAATATTTATTTAGATAAACTGAGCTCACCTTTCCTGGAGCGTTGACGTTGCTGGTGTGGTAGCCAATCTGGAAGGAGCCAAGCACTGCTGCCAGGATGGACGTCAGGAGTGTTGCTGTCAGATGATTCTAAAACAACAACATCAAGCTTCATTACATCTATTTTTTAGCCTGAAATATGTTGCATACATTTGATAAATGTATATTCTTGAGATTACAACTATGGGAAATGGTTTTCCTGAAAATGTTATGTGCATTTTTTCTTAGGATTTATTTTGGAAAACGTGAATTTAAATGACCTGAATCTGCATCTCAAGCTGTAGATGTAGGAAATAGAATTTAGCTTTTAGAAACATTTGTTCTATGATTCTCAGATCACTAGGAAACTGTGCACATAACATAATCAAGTCTTTTTAAATAAACAAAGTTAGCAAGAAATATGGGTACAGCATAGACTAGTAAACTTTGTTTTTAAATGAGATAATGCCAACAAACCTCCTGGGAAGCCATTTTTTAATTGAGAAGGGGTATCCGTTCCTGCAGATGTCGATTCATTTATTGTCTTCTGATTTGAATTTTCTGCAAAAGCCCAGATAATTTAAAAAAAACAATAGTCTTGTAGGATTTTGATACTCTTGAGTAATGTCAAAATACAGAAAAATGCTTGCGATACAATAATCACAAACACAAATTTGCTTTCAGATAGCTAATTTAAATCATTCTGTGGTAAATCTGAATGACTTGATTGTTAGTTGAAATATTGTTTCTTCTTAAAGGCAAAATGCATTTTCTGGGACTTTGTATGACATTTAGTTATGAAGTTATTCAAGCAAAGAGCAACTCTAGCAATTGTTTATCACTACATAAATCTTGTCTTAAGGTACTTACCGGAACAGTGGACTGGACCGTTTTTCTGTTTTTTTCCAGGAATGTGAAAAGCATTGATCTAGAACAAACTTCACAAGTAATAAGTCCTCATTTACGAGCTGTAAATGTTTTCCTTTTGTCTGCATGTGTTGCGCATAGATCCCTCCTTCAACCCTGACTATCAGATTTGACTGTGTCCATGTTAACACACCATTTGACACATATTGGAGCCTTGAGTCCAACTACAAAGTCACACCCTGCTAGTGAATTTAGGACAGACCTGACAAAATGGTGATTGTGGACCTTGTGCGGGTTCCAGCTGACCGAGGATCTGTCAGAACCCTCTGCACCTAGAACTCTGACTGTCACTGGAAATTGTTCTCAGATCAGATGGACATGGGGCACTGAGGAGGCATTTTAACATTTAAAAGAGACACACCAGCCGCCCTGCGACCCAGAAAGGAGAAGTTGGTAAAAAAAGAAAAAAAATAGATTGGGGAATGGGTTCAGTTCAGGGCTACGGAGTGTAGTGAGTTTAGGCTAAGGTTAGATCTGGTTAATATTTAAACCTGCAGTCAGTAACTTTTATAAAAATTATTTTTTTATACATTTGTTAAAACTGTCACTATGTCCTGACAGTAGAATATGAGACATATAATCTGTAAAAAAAAAAAAAAAAAAAAATCAAGTTCCTTCCAGTGGTCCTACTGCCATTTGCAGAAACACACCACTCCCGGTCAGAAACAACCAATCAGAGCCAGGGGTGGTGTCTTAGCAGTGTCAATTACGCTTGTGTACACTTTGCTCACACCCTTCCCCCATAGAGCTTGTACCTTAGTTCAAGCTCATAACTGCCGGTGTGCTGCAGCTGTGCTAATGGCGGAGAAACAACCTAACATTTACACATTTACAGAAAAACTGCCAATTCCTCAAGTGGCACCTGCTCAGAAAACAAAGACAGGTTAACAGACGTCATTAGTGGCCCTTCTTATTATCCACCTAAGCAAAACCTATTTTTCGCTCCTGAGACACTTGAGTCAAAATAAATTAAAGTGAAATATTTAATATGGATTTAATCCTAATGTTGGATAAGAATATAGTTCTCAGGCTTTCCACATCAATATCATTTCAGCACATTATTACTCTTCATCATAAAACTTAAATATATAAACTATGTTCAAATAAATGTGAAGTGCTTCCTTAGGCTAGGAGGAGATGAAAAAAATGTATGTAATCTTTAAAAAAGTGTTTTTTTTTTAATTTTCCAGCACTGTAATGAATGTCAGCCTTTTGCTTGTGTTTTTTTTTTAAAGCCACATAATATCACAGAAGCATATTTAACTGAAATTTAGAAATGTCTCAGAAAAAATAAAACCCAGAGAGTAGTTGGCATTAGGGGGTATAATGGATCATACACCTGCAGCCCTGCTCCTGCAGCTGACTCCTTAATCAGGGTGTGGATATGCCTGTCTGGAATGTGACCTTTGACCCTTTAGCCCTGGCCTCCTGGCAGGCAACCCTCCTGACCTTTTGCTCCAGCAGCTGGGCAGGTGCTGCTGTTGGCACAGAGGGGAGTGTGCACCATCACCCCCCCAGCCCCACTACTTGTGTTTAGCTATGACACTAGAGAGGGCTAATGGCCCTGTCTAAATGACCTGTAATGGTGTTTTTAATGAGTTTCTAAGTGTTTCAATACTCTCAAAAATGGAAAAAAAAGAGAAATAACTACACAATTTTACTTGTAACAAATGTGGAAAATTGGTTGACATTGTGAATATTTGCTTGCTTATAGTAGCATTGTTTTATAGATTTAAAGTGGAAATGGTGTACACTTTTAAGGTACCTTTTAATCTACTACAAAGTGCTTTACAATGTTTCTCTTCCCCCATTTACACACAAACTCAACCAGTGCCTTCTAATATATATATATGTGTTGCACATTTTATATACAGCACACTCATATTCTCACTCATACACTGGATACACGTATCAGGGGAAGTGTGAGTGCCTTGCTGAAAGACATTTCAAAATACTGGATTAGAGGGCTGTGGATCGTATACCTGATTCTCAGGTTGGAAGAACACTGTTCACTGAGGCTAAAGCTGCTTTAAGTGTCACAATTCTGAATAATCAGTTTTTTTAGTCAATAAAATCTATTGTAGGAGCTAACAAGTACTGTAATAAAGTAGAGCAGGAAACATCAACAATAATAAAGATGGACAAAGCATCTCCACTTTCCCCCTTGGTTCAGAATTAAAGCAAAAATGTATTTTTTGTGCAATACACACCTTCCCAACTCGCTAACAGGCTGTCAGTCACAGTTTAACATTCCACTTTTCTTTAAGCCTGACAATACCTAGTCTAAACTAAATATATTGAGGAATGTACATCTGAACATACATCAACAAGGTAAGAATTACATAAATCAACAAAAATCAAACCCAGAAAAAAATATTTGATGTGTAGTTTTAGTTTTTAGTGAGGAAACCATCCCATTTGTTTACATGGAGGGTCGGGACTGCAGCCATCCACTAGAGGGCACTCGTCCTTTGTGGCTTTAACTTCAAACTACTGGTCCTCTTTCTAGTTATAATATATTTTTATGGCAGAAAGTTTAAAGATTTGTTTGTACATCTATATGTGTGCATTAAAATGTGTCTTATTCTTTTTGCATCAGTTAAAACTCTTTTGGACTACAATAACACTTTGGCTAAATGAGCTATTCAACACTTAGTTTAAAATGCTGCCTCTAAGGTAGATGACAACTTTTTAAACCTCTTAAAACATCACGCAGCGTCTGTACTGCCTACACATCACTGCCAACTCATAAATTCCACCCTTCACCTATTAACCCCACCCCAAACACACACGCACACACACACATACATCCTTAACCAGCTGCGTCATTATAAAACCCCTTTGAACTTCACACTAGAAGTCAATTGCCACATGTGTCAGTCCAAGACAGATGTACTGCAGCTGCCTCCTGGTTCCAGTTTCGTCTGTGATAGCCCACCCCCCACCCCCATCCTCATCATCATCATCACTGACATCCTCAGCACAGGACTCCACCATGCACTCATGCACAGATAACATCCGCAACTTTGAAGTTTCATTACTGCAAACAACGCACAAATCATGAGGAGGTCATCTTTAAAGTCAAGTTTTATTATTCTAATGTGAGGATATCATCTTTAATCTTCCTGTTTTCTCTTTGTGCCATCTTTGATGTCAGAATGCATATGCCAGTTTATTTAGTTTTTAATGCTATAATAAAGTAAGAGGGCATGAAGTCTTCAACAAAAGTGAGAAAATGAAAACTTCTTAAAATTCAGTTTGATTTGCTAAGAACAACTATTTGACCCCTAGGGGCAATAAAAGCACACAGGGCAGTTATAGATATGCATACAGACACAGTGACATCTGAATGTAGTGCAAAAAAAGAAAGAATAACTACAGAAAATGTAGATGCATTGCAGATGTGCCAAATTGCAGTCAAATCCTGTGAGATGAATTATTGAATAAATGATCAAAAAGTCAAATTTCTGAACAGTCTGTGAAGTAGGGTCATGGTTTCTGTCTGTCCATCCATGTGCAACTGAGGGGTGTGTGTGAATGCACTGTTAAAGGACAGAAACAAAGGTTGCCTGCTTCCTCTGTGTCCTGCAGCTGAGAAAGCAAAGCCAGCGTCATGAGGGGAGCCACTCAAATGCTGGGAACAAAGCATGAGCGTGGAGATGTAAAATCTTGCACGCTGTTCTCAAAGTCTGCTGCTCATACAGGCATGAAAGTGCTCTGGCTGTGAGTTCAATGGTCTTGGAGTTCTGCAGACGGGTCCTGTGCTGCAGGCTGATGGAATGGTACCAGCAGGTGAATGAGAAGCAGAGGCCACTCAAAGAAGGAATTGTAAAAATAAAAATCCTGAGTATGTTCTGTTGATCCCAAAACTGTTGGACTACTGACATCTATGTCAAAAATGTCCTCAACATTGGAGGCAAACTTTAGGGAGCAGTTAAAGATGGTGCCCAGATTTTTATACTTCTCAACCACCTCCACTGTCCCCTTGGAGTGTGTGAACAGTTCCTGTCACCAGCTCCCTCTGCTTGCTGGAGTAGGTCACCACCATCTCCTTGGTCTTCTCCATGTTCAGCTTCAGGGAGGCATTATCATACCACTGCACTAACTCACTGAGCTGTGGAGATGTGAGGAGCTAGAGAAAAGAGACAGGAGAACTGTGTCATCGACATACTTCACAGACGACAGTCTGTGCAGGTGCAGTCATCTGTGTACAGCAGCAGTGTCCAATCCTGGTCCTGGAGGGCCATTATTCTGCATGTTTTACATGTTTCTCTCTTTTGACACACCTTATTTGAATGACTGGTTGATTAACAGGCTTCTGCAGAACTTGAAGACCTGCTGAAGAGCAGATAAACAACTAAAACATGCAGGGTAATTGTCCTCAAGGACCAGGATTGATCACCACTGGTGTACATGATGAACAGCAGAGGTGACAGGACGTCAAATTAAAAGAAGCCAGTGAAGGTGTAGGACAGGTCCTACAAGACACAGATTGTTGTTGACCAGCACTTTGTGTCCTGTTGTGGGCTGATCATCCAGGAGGGAGTGGGTGAGAGATTCTCTGTATGGTTACAGTGTGTTAAATGTCTGCAAATAGGAGTCTAGCTGAGATATTGGAGAATTCCAAATACTTGTGTACCTGTCCATGATTTTCACATCATCAGCCCCCTTCTTGCTCGATATGTGGATTAGAGTGGGTCAGTCAACTTGATGATATGATTCTTTATGACCCTCTCCCTGGCCTGCATTGCAAGAGAGGTGAAAGCCACAGACCTCAGGTCAGTCAAGGCCTTAACCAAGGACTGTGGAGTACTTCCACAGATGGGGACCATGCTGCTGTCCATTGATCTCTGAAACAGGTGCTGAAAATCCCCAGCTGGGGGAGGTTAATATTTTTTGTCCATGTAATTGGTTTTGCTTATGCTGATCCATTTTCTTTTATAAGAAGCTTGTAACTGAATTATTTCAAATTCTCAAAAAATGTTTAAAAGAGAAATTTGTTGTTTTTTTTTTTTTTTTTTTGCAAAACTGTCTTTCAGATTGATACTCAAACGAAATCAGGATTGTGAGAGTCAGAAGCTTAAGTGAGCAGGCTTGTGTCACTGTGGGAATTTCAATGCACTTTTTTGACTAACAAACTTTTTATACCACCTTTCCTGTCCTCTGACATATTAAAAAGGGGTCAAAAAGAAGAGTTTTTTGACCATTCGACCAGACCTTCATTGGATCTGTGCACCCAGGGTTCAGTGTAACACACTGATACCTGCATTGAACCATTTTCACCATTTGGTGTCAGTGTCAAACTTTTCCTTGTTAGAAATCCTAGTTTAGAGCTCTAAATGTCTTTTAACTGTTCACATCACAGTTCTCTTATTAGTTCAGAATAACATGTTAGTAGTTGCATGTTTAAAAAATTTTAAAGGATGGGACTTTATTTAGCTGATTTGATAGTCTGTGAACAAATGTGTCTCTAAGAAACAAATTAAAAACTACTAATGGAAACACACAGCTTAAAAATTAATGCTACTTTGCAAAGTGGATTTTTTTTTTTAAGAAATAAGCTATTTTTGATATATAAAATTCAGTTAAAATTCTATGTCTTGGAAAAAGATCATTGACAATTTGAAATGCTAATTCTGAAAATCAAGCTCAATTCATAGCTTTATCCAAAATAAAAAAAATGATTAAAAACAAGCTGACAATGGTCTTTGATGTGGAAAAGTTTTGGATTTTGGTGCAACATGCCTGGTTTAGTACAATTTATAATAACACCAAAGATAAAACAGTTTTACAGGCATAAAATAATATTTTAATACAAACATGATGGCATTCAGTGTTATTAGCTAAACACCTGTAAAAATAGTAAATGGATCAACTGAGGGATGATGCATGTCTCATTTCCTGTCAGGTCTTTACTAGATTTTTCAAATTTATTTCTTATCAAAGACAGTTTTCAGCTGCAGTTCTACTGTTGTCCTCTACTTGTCTATTTTTCCTATTTTTTGTGCACACACAGCACAATATGCTGCGATGGTCAAGTATAACCACAGACCAGAAAAAGTAAGAGAATGCGTAGGAAATAGCCAAAAAATAACTTTAAAAGTCCTTCAGAAATCCCAAAGAAGTATGGATCAAGAAAAGATTACAAGAAAATCTGGTTCTTTGAAAGCAAAGTATAAATAACTGAAAGTAGTTTTCCTTAAAGGAATGCATATCATCGGCCAACTTGCATGCCAACGTTTTAAACAAAGATCTCAAATCATCAGTAGAATGTGCTGGGAGCGACTCTTGGCCACACTGCACCACATTTAGCTCAATATCTGTAGAGCTGGCTGAGTTAAGCCATTTCTGTGTTGGCTTAGGACAATTAACTGTGGTTCATGGGACTGTATCAACCTCCCAGGACGTGGGTGCAAGAGAAAATGCAGCCCCGGTTTTATCAGATAGTTAATGTGGATAGTAGAAAAAGAGCCAATGACATAGTTTCTTCAAGCTGAACTCCAAGGTCAAGGTACATCACTTTCTGATCGCATCATCAGTCTCTTTTTGAATCATATTGGGCTCCACGGAAGAAGACCCAGAAGGCTCCACAACTGACAAAAAAAAAAAAAGCCAGACAGGAATTCACTAAAATGCATGTTGATAAGAATCAAAGTTTCTGGGACTGATGAGACAAAACTGGAGCTTTTTGGCTTCAGTCACATCAGTTGTGGGTGTTTTATTATCATGGATGGTTATCAACACATTTATCTACATCTGTACATCTAATAATTATTTTCTGAGAGTTACATTAAAATTTCTCCCGTTTTGTTAAAGCTACAGACAAACAAACAGACACAGGCAATTACATTACGACCAATCTTTCAAAGGCAGCGAGTGTCATATGTATGACCAGTGCTGTTGCTCCAGACGTTCAGTAATGCTTATATGTATATAATAAAGCAGCACCTCAAGCCACATGATAACATCAACCAACTTTATTCAGATATAAGATGCCTCTGTTTTGTTTTTCATTGAGTTTCAGTCTTGACAATGAGTAAGATATATTTTCCGACATTGTCCTTGATGAGCCTGCTGGGGTTGAGGAGGAAGACAAATCTTTCTTTTCAGTGTCAGAGTGATATTCAGCTGCAGCTGCTCTTCACCACACATCTCCCTCTGACCGCTGGCTTGTTTCAGATCCTACATGTGATCTGGAGCTCAGCGGCATCTGGAAGCACTTCAGCAGACACGCGTGAGCTTTGTGCTCCAACCTGGATTAAAAAAAGGCATTCAGGAGAGGTGGCACAGGACTCAAGGAAAGACAAGGCTCTTTTCTTATTCTTGGCACAAAGGTTCAAATTAGAACTTTTTATGACTTCTAATTGTAATGAATCAAGCACCAGATGCCTTGTACTATATATTTTTGACAGTTTGTAGTGATGAAGACGTAAGCTAGACTAGTAAAAAAAAACACAGCACGGATAGAATAAGCAGTCCTCAGAGCAGAAAGCATCAAATCCATTTTATACATTTCAGTGTTGTGAGCTACTGTAGAGTCTAATGTTTGACATGATATAAACAAAGAGAGAATATTTATACAAGAAACTAGAAAAGACAGTGAAGTACATGAACCAAAACAATGAGATTTAGTAGAACAAATAAAGATTATTGAACATATTTACAATGGAAGCTGGTTTTGTCACGTGATTTTTTTTTAAAGAAAAGGAAAAAAGTAAGCACTCAAAACAAATACACAGGCATCAACAAATAAAGGATGTTTCTCTTATTTTAAAGATCAATTGTGCCCAAATGAGTGGAGGTTTTTTTTTTAAGCTTTACATTCCCATTTTTTGTCCTGGCTTCTTACAAACCAGACTCCCTCTAGGCTTTATGAAGACACTCTTACAAAAGCTTTAATATGTACAGTGTAAATGTTCCAGAGACAAATACTGACATCAGCTGTAAAACAGGCAGTATTTGTATTATCAGAAACATAAAGTCACTTTCTACTTCATGCGCTGGCATTGGTAAATGCCACATCTTACTGCTGTATAAAAAACTTTCATTTACTAGTATAGTTTATTCATTGGTTTAGTCATTCTTCTCTCTATTTTAATTTCTTTTATCAAGATAAACATTTATTTGTTTGATGGTAATTTGCTGTATAGGGTGATGAACTAACTTATTAATTACTGTAGCTCAGGGAGTTTGGTGCCTCTTGGAACCTTTTTTAACTTAGCCAATTATCAGTTTTTATAGCTATTTTAATATTTAGTCCTGTTTATGCTGCCTTATTAAAGTGTATGTATGTATATCTTTGAAAAAAACACCTGTACACTTTCCCAAAGTAAGCACAATGAAGCATGTGGCAGCTGAAGAGGAACCAGGCACTTTTTCTAGTCATCTTTTACAAAAAAAACATCTTAATTCAAACAGGAATTAAAACTTATGTTTAAATTTTAAAAACAAAATATCTATCCAAAATATCCTATCCTCTACAAGGTAGATTTAGTTTCTTACCCTAAGAAACTCTGGGGCCTAAACCACATGTTTTAACTAAAAGGGAAAATAAAAAAGGAGTAATTAATGAAAGAAGAGAAGTTAAGTATCCAATAGTTAAAAGTGCCGGTCATTGCTCTTTTGTGGATTGTTAGTGTTCTATTTATTTGTGATTTATGCTCTGTTTGATGGTAATTTGTAATAAAATCATGAAAATTCTCATGCATTAAATTTCACGGGTTCAACAAAAAAACTTGTATGGTTGTTAGTGGTTAGAACATGTTCATATTCTTTCAGGAGCTGCTAGAAACCAAAACTGAAATAGACCAAAAGCGGAAATAAGATAATGTTACTGAATTGGCTACATCTGAGATGACATGACCAAGAATGTAATAAGGCAGAAATATAGGATTACATGTCTTAAGGTCTGTCTACACTACACTTTATATCGAAAACATGATCCTATCTAAAATGCTAAAGTACCTGTGCCACCTTAACAACACATCAAAATACAGAGAAAGGACATTCCTAGCCTGGTCAAAGAAGTACCCAAAACAATTCTCTTTTTGTATTTTATAATGTTTGATGATATTTACAAATTAGGTACAAAGTCAGATCAGGATAAAGTGAGACAGACAGAGAAAATAAATGGTAGAAAACAGTTCTGTTATTCTGGGTTGTAGGGCACAAAGTTATAGTGGACATAGATTAAAAAAAAAGATAAAAACTTCATATCTTGTGTTTAAATGGATTCACCCAGACAAAAGTTTCAAAATTGCAATCGCATTTTTTAATATAATCTTGTTTTTTAATATAATCTCTGTTTTTCTCATTAAAACCTCTGTATGTGGACAGCAGGTGCTAACACAATTGGAAGTCTCACTTCAGATTTTAAAGTATCTGAACCACTGAACTGGAGAAACACTGGAATGGCCAGTCCCTGTGCAATCTATACTAGCGAGATGAGAATTTGTGGTGCCATTTTGAGAAGATGTACATGTATCAGTGTTAGCATGCTTAGACACTGCCAGAATGGCAAGAGACCATAAATATCAAAATAAAAAACTAAACTCAGCCAAGGAGTCCAATGTTTTGCTATCAGTTGTTATGATTATGGGAGCTAGCACTTTAAAGAATGTGGCATTATGTTTTATCTGTGACTATTATGCCATATTAGCCAATAAATATTTGAAAATGTGACATTTTCAGTTTTTGTCTGTTTTGTCCATTATGTACACATGTTAACAGAAAATATGTTGTTGGCGTATGCATAAATCAAAACATATCTCTGCTAAAGTGACAAATTACACACCATCTTAATACTTAAATTTATACCTTTGAAAAATCGAAGCTATGCCATAAAATACTCAAAACCACACACACATATACACGTAAATAATGTAAATACATGCAAATAGCTTTTTCTGCTACTGACTTTTGTTTGGTGTTGCTTATTAGATTGGATGATTGAACTCTAAGGAAACAAGACATATTAGCAATTTAACAGTTTATATATTTAACAAACAGGGCCCTCAGCAGCATGTGGAAGAACCCTACACAGCCATAACAGCCTGGCACTTCCTCCTCATGCTGCTCACCAGCTTGGTGACACCCTGCTGTGGGATGGCATCTCATTCTTCAACCAGCATTTTTCTTAAGTCAGCCAGTGTGGTTATATCATTGTTCACTCTGCAGTGAACCGCACACCAAAGCTAATCCTACAGGTGTTCAATGGGATGGAGGTCAGGACTGCAGGCAAATCATTACTTATTTTTTTGCTTGTTACCCTATTGGTACAGCAATCAGCATAGTATTTTCCATGTCTTCTCCACACTTTGAGCCTGTGATCCAACCGCCATGGACAGAATCTGGACTCATCATTGAACATATTGTTCCTCCACATATTCAGGTTCCAGTGCACATAAACAGGCTTGGCAGTGAATGGCAGGCCTCTTGGAGGGCTTATACAATCTGACATTGGCTGTGTATAGTCTTTTTCGCTTTGTCTGGTTAGAAAAACCTTGACTGCAAATCTGTAGAAGACTGCCCACTTTTCCTAAGCGCTGACAGGGTGGGGACACCCACTTCTAGGTCTTTCTCTGACATAGCATTTCTTTCTTTCTTTCTTTCTGTCTTTATTGTTTATTTTAGTGTGGACAAGTGTTAAGTATAAACAAATACTGAACACTATAACATTTACAGCTTTAGCTAGTTTGCAATGCACGTCCTGTTATATGGAACCTGTTAGATGGTACTAGGGATCACTCCAAATAATGCTGAAACTTGGTTTTGTAGAACAACATCTTGATGTTGCCCAATGGCACAGGCCCTATCCAGCTCAGTCAAATGAGGCTTGCTTGGAGCAGATACCAACTGACCGCTGTATTAGCATTTTTCTTCTTCTTCTCCTTGTGGAGTTTATTGGCGGCTGGCAAAAAAACTGAAGGTGTGCATTACCACTTAGCTGCAGGGTTCATGCTCACAGGTGCTAATAATCAAGCACCAATCAGAGACCTGATTGTCAGCACCTGGGGCACCAGAGGCTCAAAACAAGAGTCAAAAGCAGAATAAGCTGGCAAAGAAGATTTGGAAAGTTTTTCATGGGGGCAGTCCATATACTCAACTCTGCTGCTCAATCCACAAATGAATTTTCCTTACAAATGTGGCACCATTGAAGGTAAAAAAAAAAATACAGGCTTTCTGAAGATTTATTGCCAAGAAGTAATATTGTTACAGAAAAGACATAATTGGCCAAACATACATTTCCTTCATTTTTGTGCTATGTTTATACACACAATATATATTTACTGACTGAATTTATTTTATGGCTATCTTTTCAGATTGGAAAACAGCTTGAATGTGCTGTTTATGAACTTGCAAAACTAAAACTAAATCAAGTTTAAAGTATGTAAACATTTTATTAAAATTGTAATTGCCATTTTACTAAAAAATAAGTGATTTATTATTTTTTGCTATATAGCTGACTCTAAGTGTCTATCCTCTTTTCAAGTTATTAGACTAGTGAAATTAACTCCAGACTCTGGTAGCAAAGCTCTAGTTAGACTAACATGTTAAGTACTTAATTGCTGAAAGTGCAGTTCTGTTCCGGGCTGGTTAGATTACAGCACTTGGTCATTTTATCACAGTTATGGTAGTGAGCTGGGTCAGTGTTTTGCCTCTGAAAATGCTGACCAGGTTTGTTGTGAGGATCGTTACAGAAACTCTTGTCTTTTGTTTTCATATCATGGATGATATATATTTATTTAAGTAAAATGAGGCTATTTCTATGTCTTTTGTTGACTGATGACGCAGCATTCACAAGATGTTAACAATGTGTGGCTTTCACACGTATCAGTACAGAGTGATACATGTCACTCCTCACAAGATGGCTGACAAAAATCCCGCCTAGCACTGGTGTGTTTCATTCCAGTGTGTCTCTGTTTCATTGACCTGACCCTTTATTCCCTCAAACACAAATCTAGGCAGATTTAATATTAAATATTTTTACTGCCACATGTTTTTCCTGCTTAGTTCAACAATGTGAAGATAGTTACCACAATGTTTATGTATGAACCACTAGTTCTGAGTTTGTAACTGTACCTTTATTAAATTAGATGAATTCCTTCTTAGTAATTCTTATTTCCCTTTTGCTATAAAAAGTTGTTTATCACACTAATCTTATTTGTGATTCATATTTTTTGTTAACATAATTTAAAAAAAAATAAGCATTCTGTGCAGACAACTTAACTTTTGCATAAATTTTGGGTGGCACCAAAGTACCTTATAGGAAGAATAATAGTTTTTTTGTTGTTGTTGTTCTAACAAATTAGACTTCACCTTTTTATTCTAATATGTGCTCCTCAAACCTGGTATGAATGTGAAACTGTGAAAGCTCTGTTTTTTTATTTTGTCACTCTGCTGCTGCAGTATTTCTAACAGGGGGCGTGTCTCTTTAAAATATATAATACCCAGCATACTGTCTGTGTGAGTTACATGAACACAACACAAATCAAAACAGCAGACTGAACAAACAGGTTATATACAAATACAAATACATGCTTCTCCAGTGGTGAGCCGTAACAAATCTATTGTCGTTCCTACCTACAAGTTTTCAGTCACTTCAAGAAGAAAAAACATGTAAAATCAAGTAAAATGTCAAACAAAGAAAGGGAAAAGTGCAAATATTTTGGCGCTGCTTTTCATTTTTTGAACTCAGATTTTTTGTTTATTGTTCTGTTCTATCCCACTCTTCTTTTTTTGTCAGAAGTCAAACAAATGACTTCCCTCGGTGCTCTCTGCTTTTGTCTCAGCCTCTGGATCCTTCTCTTCTCACACCAGACGCCCTACTGGGACAGAAAGACAAGGGAGGACAACAAAAAACCAATTAGCATCAAAAATGAGTGTACAGACAGGTTATCACACACATTTTGCATAAGAAGACAATGTGCATGTTGAAGCAGGTGTTTTTGTTCAGCAGAAAATCAGAACTAAGTAGTGTATTTTATTTCATTAAAGCAGTCCCTTTCGCTGATTGAACATGTGACTTGTTAGAAAGCATCACAAGCACACAGTTTGTACATATGCTTGCATTATGTTAATATCAAGCATCAAGAAGTCTCTGAAGTCCAGTTTTGTGTTGCCGTCAAGCCACAACTGCCCGGATCATCATTCATCAGTCTGATGAGTGAGTGGGTGAGTGGGGGAGGTGGGGTTGAAAAAAGAAAAGAAGAGAGAAAATCAGAGAAAGAAGGAAAGCCCTGGAAGAAAAAGGAGATGAGTAAAGAGCTTAGATTGCTTGCAGATGGTTGTCAAAGCAAAACAGAGGTCCTTCTGAGTCCTGTTAGAGCTCACAGCTTGTGTGTGTGAAGGCGTGTGCATGTGTCTGGGTGTGCATGTGGGTTCACACCATCTTCTACACACTGTGTGTTTGAGTTTTATTTGCATATGAGATTGCAATTTAAATACATATACATACTGTATGTCTCTACCTTTTTTTATGTTGTTTGTGCAAAGACTGTAGACCTAATAGTCCACATGATGTAATGCATGTGTGTGTGTGTGTGTGTGTGTAGGAGAGATTGATTGCAGCTTGTGGGGGTAGGAATGTAGAGGTGTGCTCCTTGTCCATACTAGTCATGATCAGCAATGAATCAAAATCCAGCTGATTTTACTCTTGAAGCTTCTGTGGACTCATGAAGTATTTCCTGCTAAGTTTTCTGCCCAGACTTAAATGCATCCCAATCCATCCACAACCCAATAAATCTGCGGTTGCCCTGCATGGGAGTAGGTCTGTGGTGCATGTTTTATGCTGCATGAGCAAAATAAAACATTGGGGCCACTTGTTCTAGATGTATTTTGATCCAGATGACAACAATTTGCCTCAGTAACTTTGATGGCATAAACGGATAGTCAGGTCAATTTTAAAGTAATGTTCATCAGTCACAGAGCAAAGAGTATAAAGAAAGAAGCAGACGTTTTTGTCCAGGGCAGGCTAAGAACTAGCCAAGTGAGTGCCAGCTTTTGTAATTTTTCAGGTTTATAAAGCAGCTCTTTTTCAAAAGCAAGATACCGGTGTGAAAGAATGCTACATTAGCTAATATTAAACCTCTACACTTTTGCTTGACATGGTTTGTTCAGTTTGTTGTTGTTTTCTCAACTGAACAATGTCCGTATTACTAATTAAATGTATGCGCATATGTGGGTCATGTACGTGCCAATGATGCCAAAGCTGATGAATGTATCAGTCCGCTGGAAGTTGAGTAAACTTTTGAGCAGTTCTCTTCTTATTTCTTGGAAGTACAACGGCAACAAGTTTTAACCTCCTCAAGTCTGAGCTACAGTAAACCAACAAACAGTCTTCATATTGGTGGCATTGAACTTTAAGAACTGAGACACAAGAGTACTGTCTTCCGTCCAAGGTTTTGAGCCAGCTATAAAGATTTAGTTGATCTGAGGGACAATTCAGGCACAAAGTACCAAAACTACAGTAAAAAACACAAGACTGGAGATGGACTGAAGCTTTCCGAAGCAGATGTGATAACCAAGGAGGTCTGCATCGAACTACCATCAAGGATCCTCACCCATCCTGGGGATTTCCAGGATGTGCCAAGGACAACGATCACCAACAGGGACCACATGGACTACATTAAACAGTGGAAAGATTCCTTTAAATGGTCAGGTTTCTCCATTTATTTATTCATTGTTTTTTCTTTTTGTTTGTTTGTTTATTTTTTTGTTACATATTTTGGTGGCCTTCCCTTCTCTCATCCCATTTTAATAGTTTCAGAGTAATTACTTCATATTTTTGTCAGGATTCCAGTCTGTTCCAGTCTTCCCCTTCCCTTCTTGAGTTACAAGTTTTCCTTCAACAAAGCTGCGCTGATCAGTCATGGCTGTGACTGATCTGGACTGATTGCCACCACTACTTAAGGCTGAGCTGAACCACTATCCTCATTGGACTGTTAACTTCACTTTGTGATAGTTCATGTTCAGCCTCCTGGGTAATCTCTGTGATTTACTTGTTGCCTTTAAATTTATGTGAACTTACCTGTGCTCTGAGTGTCCCTCTTTTATCTTCTGAGCTCCATAAACCATTACAAAGAAATATACCACTAGTAGATAAAGAAAGTTCACTCTCCTTCAATTGTAGTCTTTTTCATATAAGAACATAAAATGATCTGGTCATTATCAGGTTTTAAACTTATTTAAATCTGATCTCGAATGAACAAACAGATTCCACCATGTTGTTATTTATGAAACTCAAACAAAGCCAAAATGTTAAAGCTGTGAGTGAAAAACTGGTTGATCAAAGCGGCTGATCAAATGTACTGGTTACCAATGGGACAAAAAGCAGGAGGTTTTGTTGCTCTGGAGCATACAGGTGTGTGTTAACACAACACCAAGTCAGAAGGACCTTAAAAAAATTAACAGTTTCTGCCTATCAATCAGGGAAGGGTGAATGGCCATTTCCAAATTATTTGAAGTCCATCATTCTACAGATAAAAAGATTATGTACAAAACATTTAGGACAGCTGTCAAATTTCCAGGGAGTGGATGTTCCAGCAAATTCACCCTGTGGTCAGACCATGCAGTGCTCAAAAAATGAGCTCCATTTCAGACTCTACAGTCCTCAGTTAGCAGGTTAAAGGTTATGAATGGACAATTAGAAAAAGACTGAACAAGTATGGCTTGTTTGGAAAGCTTTATCTGTAATTTTTAAAAAGGTCTTAGATGAACTATGTTTTATCAGCCAAGCACTGTTTCAAGCTGTGATGTGATAGTAATTATTGTACAGGGGGAAAAAAATCATCCTTTTCCCTTCAGCAGCGGTAAAAATACATGTGTTTGTGTCATCAGTGACCATCCTACATTCACTGTGCTTCGCACCCTTGATGATCTCCACTGAGGTTGGAGCTTACGGTATCTGGTCGACTGAGAAGGATACAGCCCAGAGGAACATTCCTCCACCAGGTGGTGTCCGTTAAGGACAGGGTTATAGTCAGGGTTCTCAGATTGTCCAGAGTTTTTCTTCCCTTTCCTTTTTGAAGTGGAGAGTAAGATTAGGGGCACAGTCTGCAATGAGCGCCATGCCCCCTTTACAATCTACCTCCACTGAGGCTCTTTCTCTTGATTGCCTCCTCACTACTTAAGGCATCACTGAGACATTACTCTTGGTTGTTCCCTTAATCATTGCATGGTGATGTATAACTCCAGCTCTCCTGTGATTCTTTTTGCAAATCCTACTCTGTGAATGTTTTCATAGAAAACTGAACTTACTGTTTTGTTTCCCTGTGCTCCTCCTATCGCCTCCTTGTTGTGAAGTAACTATGGACTCTCTCCCATTGATCTGGAAATCCTTCTTCAGCAAAATCTCAACTTACCCACAGATCGATTACCTGTCTGTTCTCCCACACTGCTTATACATCTCGCTGTACGCCACTCCTCTGTCTGACCTGGATTTCGGAACCTGTTTCCTCTGACAACCTGCAAAAGAAACTGTAAAAAACCAATAATCCTGTATATTTTGACATTCACAATCATACTCACCTGAAAAACATACTATACTTCTTTTTAAGACGGCCCTATTTGAAGACCAGACTCCACTTCCGATCAACTTCAGAATAAAACTGTTAAACAATCTCTGTGTGTCTGTCTCTGCTACCAGTCTTGTTAAAATTATTTTTATTAAAAAAATCATAACATTCACACCTTAAACATGTGACCAAAATATCTCACATGTCAGCCTCATAAGAAAGCATTCAACAAGTGTCAACGACCCAAACGACTCACAGGATGAAGGGGTGGGTCAGAGACTCATGTAACCTAACGGCCCTAATATTGTGATCATTATAAGAATGACTTATATAGTGGCCTAGATTTTAAAGACGTTTTAATAACAATTACTAAATTCAACAAAGGATGTGCATGCTACAAAAAAAATGTACTTCATAAACAAAATAAACAAAAGCCCTTTTCTTATGTTTGTAATATAAAAAAACAGTAAATTGTAAAATAAATTAGTTTTGTGAGGTCGAAGTATGACTGTAATGTCTTTAACATATGTTGTTGTCATAGATGTGAGTTCTCTCTAATTTGTTTTTTTTTCCTTATGGATCAGATTTGACAAGCAAAAATGGACTTACTTGTTTCACAACAGGTTTATTTTATGTTTATGTTGCTTGTGGTTAACTTGTGAATGTGTGAAGTTTCAAATATTCTTCAGGTAGTGGATGACATTTCAGATGGTGTAACAAATTTGTGGTAGCGCATAAGGTGTATGATAACCTCTTTTTGCTCAATGTAGTTCTTTCATCAGACAATAAATCCAATACTGTTTTTCATCAGTAACATTCATCTATTCTTTAATTACAATTTTTTGAACACTTGCTAGCTCTTTGCTTTTACTTTCCCAATGCTCTCTTCTCTCTCTTCTGATACCAAAGTGGTGTGTTTACAGGAGAGTTTTCTGAATGAGCAGGGAGTGAAGCCTTAGGAAGGAGTGTGAGAAACTAAACCCCCTCAGTGAATTAGATCTAGACATCCTGAATCATTGCCCTGATAATTTATAATCGGTGGCTGCAATTTAAGATCTTTCACAAAACAGTTTTACAATATGGCTTCAAAGATAAGCCCCTCTTTAAAGGTATAATCTGACTCATTCATTTGCTGCCATTCATAAATCACCAGTCGAGGGGGATACATCTTGTGATGATGTAAGTCTTCACCTAAATTAAGCTAGAATCAAGGAACCATAAGAGGCATGGAGTGTAACTCAGCAGGGTTGACATGGAGCACTATGCATAAAATGTGTCTCGTTCTAAATGTCATGGCCGATTGGTCACACAGACCATCTGTCATCATTACATCACACCATCAAGTGATGACGACAGCTACCCTTTCACTGTTATAGCTTTGTCACTACCTTGTTTGGCAGTTCAAAGGTGTGACAGCACCAAATTAACTTGAACTTCCCCTTGGTCTTTTCATAAATCTTCCTAAGACTGCAAGAAGGTGTCTTTACATGTTCTCCCCGTTCACATGTGGGTTTTTCTCCAGATACACAGACCAAAAACATGCATGTTAGGTTAATTGGTAACTCTAAATTGTCCCTTGGTATGAGTGAGAGTGAATGGTGGTTTATCTTGTTAGTCTCTATGTGTCTATGTGTCTTGTTAGTCTCTTGATGGACTGGAGACCTGTCCAGAGTGTCTCTCGCCTCTCACACAGAGACTGCTGGAGATAGGCACCAGCTCCTCCATGACCCAGAAAAGGAAAAAGTGGGTAAAGAAGATGGATGGATGGATGGATGGATGGATAGCAACACACTACAGAGCTAAAGCCTTTGATTGATGAAAGCACATTAGTTTGCCTTACTGAATAAATTTGGCCCTTGCCTTGTCCCAAGCATGCTACTTGATACTGAGCTGCCTGCAAAAAGAGAAAAACAAAAAATTATTACATTTTTAAGAGGTATACAACTTAGTTTTAAAGTTTCAGTATATATTGTTTTTAATTTTGTGATTCCTATGCAAACACAGTAACAAAGAACATAATTACTAACTTCTCCTGACTGTTTGAAGTGTAGGATTCACCTGGCACTAGCTAATTAGGTTAGAGCATTTCTTGATCTCTGTCAGGATCAATATGAACAGTTTATCTGATTCAGGACGCGTTTAGGATGCACTCATGCATCAGTCTAAATCTGTATTTGTGAGAGCAACATGAAGCAGTGAACCTTGTCTGTATCTATTTTTTAGAAGTGGGAAATAAAACCTATTTTTAGAAGCACTGCATAGTAGGCATGGAAGATTCTGAATCAATTTCAAAAGTCAAAAATTGAATCTGTTGTTAATAATCTGTGCTGCCACTTTAAAAGAACTAGCAGTTGCTGCAGTACCATTTGTCTTAGCAGAGTAAATATTGTATCTCACTGGGCAGCGACTTGGAGACTAGTTGGCAGCTCAAAATTGTGAGGTAAGCAGTCAAACTTTTTCATTGGAGTCTCACTGAAATCCGAGTGCTTGCAACTAAACAACCAGCAAACCATGCCACCACATTTTGAACAACCAGTTTTTTTTAAATCATGGTTTATATAACTGTATTCTAGGAACACAAGTTATTTTGTTGCCCACTGCAGCCCTCATCATACCCACCTCGAAAACCACCCCCACATTTGCGATTTAATCTACTGCAGTACACTTAAAATGAAGATAGGCAGACTTGGATCAGTTTTTCAATTATTTTTTTAACGTGAGTGTTTTTAGAGCTGAACATGCTTTCTATCAAAGGAGAGCTCTTGTGCATGCACGCTTGAGATGGATTGGAGATCCCTGTTACAAACTATGGATGGTTAAAAATGCCTGTGACAACAACAAAATTAAAGTGTCAAGATTGCAATCCCCTGAAACTCAAGCAAGCACATTTAGAACTCCCACAAATGTTTCAAGAGATTTTGGACACAATGTCATTCGCCAACAAGTCGCAGACCACTGAGATATTGGCTTTACTGTAGTTTCCTGTAGTTGAAACATCTTGCAGTAAAGAAGTGCCTTTTCACAACTTTTCTTTGCTGAATTCTGAAGAATATATGTCCATAAAGGTGGTATCTCACTGGGCTGCGACTAGTTGGTGAAGGGAACTCACAAACGAGTTTACTGAATATCTTGCAACATTTGTAGTGGTTCTCAATTGACCCGAAGGCCACAGGAGAATTAAAGATGTTTCAAAAGGAATCTGAATTTAAATATTGTTTTACATCATTTATTCTAGGTCTAAAGCCTGATTATTTGTTTAAGGTTAGCTAAGTGTTTAAAGCTTCAGGTAAGCTAAAGTTAATAACATTCTGGTTATCTCATATTCTCCCAATCTATTGTAAGTTCAGTTCTTCCCCAGAATATCCTTCTTACCTTCTTTGCTGACACCAAGGCAGCCTTTCAACTCTTGGAGGGAAATGGCTCGATCCCTATTCAGGTCACAGTAGTCAATGAACTTGCGAGCACATTTTTTAGGTTTGGCTTTCTTCTTCAAGTACTTTTTGAAAGGTTTTAGCTCTTTCTTGTTGATGTCATGGCTACCGTTGTTATCCAGCTGGGCAAAGTACCAGTGGACCACTCTTTCCTCCAGAGTGTGACTGGGGTCAGGCTCAACAAATCTGGTGAAGGTCAGAGGACAGCAAACATGACTCCTCAAAAAATACAGTTTAAAGTAAGCATACTAATTAACAATGATTTGTAACAGTCAGAACCTAATACACACAAGAACATCTTGGAATTGCCATATAATAACACAATAAGGTTGAGAGAAAAAATGTTAAAGCTTCTGTCAGTGCCTTATTATGGTCACCATGGTAACCACACACAAGACTCTGACGGTTAAACGTGAATATTTATGTTACCTGAACGAATTGTGGGAGAAAGAAGAGATTGCTTGCAAATGATTTAAACTTGTTAGTCATTTCAGAAGTTAGTGTGACATCATCAACTATTAATGGGAAAATCTCTAAAAATCCTAAAACCATAAAAAGGTATCAAAATACCAGTTCGGTCATGTAAAGTCCAACTTTCTAGGATTCATTTAAACTTTGAATGATGTTTTTAATGTGACGTATGTTTGGGCTATAAAGCTTCAAAGAAGCTGGGTTTTCTCAAGGGTTTCACCAAAATCCCATTGATATCCATTATTTTTTTCTCATAGTTTTTCATAAATTTTGTCTGTTTTGCGACCTACCTCTACCAAAGGTCATAGCACACTATTCATAATTGAACTGTTTTAGTGCATAATTTGAATGTTTTATTTTCAATGCTGCACAACAAGATACAAGGCACAAAATTTGAACAGGATAGTAATAAGTCTGCTTCGAGGCATTGACACGCTTACAGAGTTTTCAGTCCTTCTGGCAAACTGCCACTAAACATTTGGTTCTCCTATGTATTTAACATTGAAGAAAGTGAATTTTAAAATCTGTGTGCTAAATTTCAGAATAAAGTGTTGTAAAAAAAAAAAACGATATCCTTCAGGTATTTTTGTTTGATTATTTAGACATGTCTTACCTCCCGCCACCAGAGGGAGCTGGTGAGTTTATGGCTTGCACCATGTCTGTGGTGAGGGCATCTAACAAGCTTGTAATGAATTCTGCTTTCTTCCCCTCTGGGCAGCCTGGTACAAATTAAGGACAAAAAAAAGACCAAAATTACCTTCCATCACTAATTTGGGTCATTACAGCACAGTGCAGTGAAGTGATTGTAAAGCCTCAACACCAGTAAATCAGCATGACAGATTTCTAACACAGAGCATTTGTTACTTGCTTAAAGTAATCTCTAAGTTCTTGCCTGGAGCTTTAGGTGAAAAACGATGATCACATTTCTATTGGAGGCTATAGTTTGGTTGTTTGGTAAGACTTGAAACAAACACATGGTGAGAGGAGGTACAGAAGTGTGCAGTGCTTCGACACGGCTTTGTGAAGCAGTATAGACCTGTTAACTTTTATGACACAATTCCAAACGCATGGGTAGCTCCTTTTAAATGCCCAGATGTATGGTTTTAATGGCTTGCCTAACCAGTGCAAATGTTTCCCTCTGTCTGTGTCTCTTATGGGGTAACTTCAAACACATCAGAGTAAACTAATCTTCTCAATCTGTCTTTTTTTTTCTCCAGCCTTTTATATCTTACTCAAACTTTTTTTAGTTTGTCCCCTTTTCTCCTGCTTTGCACATTTGTGGTTTCCTTGTCATCTGCACTGGTCATGCCTTTTTCTCTGCCTTTGTGCCAGCTGAGGGTGTTCTGTATAGGGTGGTCGGCTGCACTGCCAGGTGAATCCAATTAGCATTTTCTACAGGCCTGGATGTGCCTCAATTCAAGTGTTAAATTGGGTTGTTACAAACCATTATAAGCAGCCTATGTGGCAAGGTGTTGAGGATAAGACGTGGTACACGACCTCTGGCAGAACCACACACTGGTCCTCTAAAATTTCCAGACTTCAAAACTTGATAAAGCTGTTCCAAAGTTTGGCGTTTTGAGTGTGAGGAGAAATGCTCCATTATTTCCAGCTGAGACATGCTGCTGTTTAGACTTGGAGGAGAGAAGACTTAGAGCTGTGGGGGTGCATTTTGGGCAGCCAATTTTAGAAAAAAAAGGCTTATTTATGTGTGCATGGCTTGCAAGACTATTTTAGGCGGGACACAATATTTTCTTTTGACCAACTCCACCTGCTATGTTTCCACCTTGGCAGCTGTCTCCACTTTTAAGATTTAATCTACAGGAGTATATTTTAGAATAAAAAATTTTATCATCAATGTTATTTTTAGACCTGGACATGTTTTATATTCGAATAGAGCTCCTGTGCAGGTGACATATTACAGTTCTAGGTTTCATCATGACATAGTAAATGAACCACACAGCCATCTTAGCTGAAAATAATTCAGTCTGTGAGGAACATTTGTTGTTTTTTGTGGCTGCTTTCGCTGAGAAGAAACTCAGATAACCTTTGCTGCTGCTGCTGAGAGGTCATTCTGCTGTGGCTTCTGGCTGCAGCTTTGGTAAATACTGATATTCATTTTTTTTTACTTTTAATAACTCTAATGAATTACAAACAGGAGGTGTGTCAGACTGATGTTTGTTCTGTATCTTATGGTGTTAAGTTGTGTTTTGGAACATGATGCACAATAATGATGTAGCTTATATCATTTTCTTCTTCTTTTCTCTCTTAAAAATAAAATCTAAAAATACTATTCTGTTGAAATTCTTTTCAACTCACTCTAGGTCAGCTTTTAGTGTGATCCAACAGTTTTGTTTTTTTTCATTTGTCATAATGGAGTGTGACTGAATGGCTGTTATTCTGAATTAAATTTTAACCACGATGGTCAGGCATTTAGACTTTATTGCAGTTGACTTTTTTTCTCTCTGACATTCAGTACACAGACTGAATGTCATGGCCTTAACAGAACCAGCTGACTGCCACGTTGCTGAAGAGTTTCGTTCATCCTCTAAAACCTGACTGTATCAGTTATTCATCATAGTAAACATAACGTGATCTTTGTGCGTTTTACTGTTGGGGTGCCTGTTACGTACAGACATAGATCCAGAGCTCTAAAGGTGAATGACAGATGATAGATATCTGACCAGAATGTTCTGTTTTCTCTTGTGTTGCACAGACTGCACTGGTTTAAGTGTGGAGGACGATGTAAGCTGAATTTACGGGAATCATTGCGCTCCACATCTGGATCAGACAGAGCCCCCCCCCATCAGACACCATTCAGATCTTGCATTAGCATCATCCTGGGTGATCTAATCACAGTTGGATAGCTCTAAATACAGGTGTAAACAATTTTAATATGCATTGCAGACGTCTTCACTCATACCACCTTCAGAGCCTCGCTGAGGAACTACCTACTTAACTCATGTAACACCACACAAGCAGCAGTTCTTTTCAATTGAATGTTACTCATAAAAAATGAACACCCACACACACCCACACAAGCACACACATAGGGACACACACCACCCGCAGTGCCTGTGACAGGTAGTATTGACTTTCTACCTATTTTTCATTATATACATACACACACAGATATATATATATATATATATATATATATATATATATCATGCACCAGAGTGACGTTTCAATTGAGCAAAAATGCATCTCAGATTTTGTAGTAAAACTATAGATTTATTTGATTTTAAAAACAGAAAAGATATCAATTTCTTTTGATTTACACCACATTAAAGGTCCTTAAAAGACAAATGAAGATAGACCTCAACTTTTGATGCCACTCCTGACAGAGCTGCTACTCTAACTGATTAAATAAGTGTTTGATGCTGTTTATAAATTGGACTCTTGGGTGTTGTTTTACTCCCCCTGACATAATTTAAGGTGTTTAAATATCAAGTTTTGTTGTTGTGGTTCTGAGAACATCCTTCTATAGTACATAAAAATAACTCACAGCACCCCACAACACCTGCACCTCCTATAAAACACGCCACACATCTGCTGCACAGTCAGGAGTACACTCGACTCTGTAAACTCACCAGATGGGGAATTAAGTAAGAGTTATGGGGCAGTCTTAAACCATAGGGAATAAGTAGGAAAACAAAAGTGAACAAAGACAATGGCAGAGAAAAAGATTACAGTCTTGGGATTAGACATCTTTGTTATCAAAAAGTTCCCCTTTTTCTGCAACAGTTACTCAGTATTCCTACATTTATAAACAGCTAATTAATTGCCATTTGCAGTCTTCACTCAAAACAATTACTCAAAACAATACACACATCTTTCCCACCTTTCCTCAGTTTCATCCCACTACTTAGTGTTTTCTTTCTCATCTTTAGATCAGAATAAAAGATAAAGTAAAATCAAGAAAACTTTTACTATTTCTGCACATGTAAAACTTTCAATTGGTGAGCTTGTGGTGGTTTTAGGAAATCAAACATGAATCTCTGTAGTTCCAAAGACTGTTTTTTATTATTACATGGAATAAAGTTTCTGTAATCCAGAAGTCAAAATGAAATAAAGTGCAGTAAAAAGTAAAGAGAAAACCTGTCAGTGGCCTGTCCAGGAATGGATCTTCTATCTCCGTGATTTGAGATCGTGCATTTTCATCGCACTCTGGGGTCATGTACCTGTTACACAGAAAAAGATAGAAGGTGAAAATAAAGAACATCAAATGAGTTCATCATCCATGTTGACAGTTTTGCTCCGTTACAGAAAATAAAAGTAATCAAAAGGAGCTGGAACTAAAGCTGAACTAAACAGAAGCACCTGATTTTTTCCAGACTCCGAATTGTGCCTGAAAGCAGGAGATGTTATCACTACAAGAAAAAAAACTGTCTGAGAAAACACACGCTCTGTGATCCCTTTTTACAGGATAGAAAACTTTTATTGTCATTCTTGTCATTCAGACTATACATCATACAGTGCAGATTGAAATGAAGTCACTGCAGATGAAGGAAAAAAGCACATCTAGCTGGTAAAAAGAGATGCAGCAAATGGAACAAAAAACAATATGTCCAAAAGAAGAACGATTAGGCGCTGGTTAGGCAGCAGTTGTGTGAAATGTCCAGGATGGAAGCAGATTGCCGGTGATCTTCTCTGTTATCTAACCTTTCTCTGAGGAGATTTACAGACTGTTTTGGAGCAGGAACCTGATCACACAGAGATGAAGCTGGTCAGTATGATCTCTGTGGTTCCTCCCTGCAAGGCCAGGTCATCATCATCCCCAATGAGGCCCACTACTGTTGTGTCATCTGCATATTTTTCAATATGGTTCATGGCGGGCCTTATGTAGAAATCATAGGTCATGAGAGTGAACTCAGAACGCAGCCCTGAGGAGAAGCAGTGCTCAGGTTGATGACACTGGAGATGTTGTTTCTTTCCTGTACAAACTGGCATCTGTTTGTGAGGAAGTCCAGCAGCCGTTAAAGGCTTATGTAAAATCCACAAAACAACATCCATACATAGGTGATCAGGCTGAGATGGAGGGCGGTGGTGATAGCATCCTCTGTGGACTGGTTTGGGTAGTAAGCAAACTGAAACGGGTCAAATGTGGGGGAGAGTTTGGATATTAGAGCAGCAGGCCAGAGCAGCAGCAGAGCAGCTAGACCAGGCTCCACCGGCAGCTACCAGGCCCAGGCTCCATCAGGTTCAGAGTACACCAGGCCCAGGCTACACCGGTGGCCACTGGGCCCAGCTACCAGGCCAAGAACAGTGAACACAGATGGTTCTTCAGGTAGACAGATTGTAGTTATATGCTGGTTGTTGCCACTAGGCACAGCAGCGGAGCTGAGCAGGCTCCAACAACTAATCAGGCCCTGTGAACAAGCCTAGCCCAGGCCACATTATCAGCTACCCAGCTGGAATTTCACCACTAGCCACCAGGCCAAGCTGCCAGGCCCAACCCAGTCTCCTCCATCAATCACCAGGCACACCGATCAGGCTCAGCTCGGGCTCCGTCATCGGACCTGATCTGTTTTATGGTTACTCGGGTTGTAGAAATTCCATTGGATTTCCTTTTGTTTGGACATTTTTTATTATCATGAGACAACATAAGAGCTTTTTATAATGTTTTTATTACCGTTTATATATGATTTTATGTTTATAAAACAACCATGTGTTAGTTATCTTTCTGTTTTTTGTCATCTTCTTATTTTATTACTCCTCCTGATTTCTGGGAAAAGTCATGTCCACCCAGACCCATGCAGCAACTCAGCCCGTCTAAATACTTCCTCACTGTCTAGTGATTTATTCTTTGATGATTATTGTTCCCGCAAGGGTTTGGGATTTCCTTGCATTGATGCTAGAAGCCTATTATCTAAAATGGATTAGATCAGAGTCCGGGTTGAGTGTTCAAAACCAGAATTTGTTTTTGTTTCTGAAACGTGATTGCATAAATCTGTTTCCTATCTTGACTTAAAACTGTCCTGGTACAGTCTTTACTGGCAAGATATGCTGACAAGAGGAGGAGGAGTTGCTATCTTTGCTAAAGATCGTCTTAAGTGCTCTATTGCTTTGGAAAAAATCCATTCCAATGCAATTAGATCTGTTGGTCTTTGCTGTGTAGTGCTTTACAGACGCCTTTGTTGTAAACTGGCACTATAAGAATAAACTTAATTGAACTAAATTTAATTGAATTATTATCACCCACCTCTTGAAGATTTGAAGGTGGATGAAAGGGTTTTTACATCAGAATAATGTGTTTGGTCATGAGTACTCCTCAAACTTTTGCCAATTTGTCTGTCTGTTAACAAAATACCTCATGAGCCAGTGGATAGATTTTGTTGAAACGCTCAGAAAGTAATCAGTGGGTGAACATCTACAACTGAGTAACTTCTGGAGTCAAATCGATTAAAGATGACTGCCACAGCCAACTTGAATCGATGACCGAACCACAGTAAACTAAAAAAGGTTATACCTCTGTCAGTTTTACAAATACAGAACTGGTTATAGCTGAGAGTCAATCCCAACATGTACTCCCAGTGCTGACAGACCATACAACACCACAGGATACGGCACATAACAATCTCTTCAAATATAACACATAATCTTTTTAAAGATTGATCAAAACTGCATAATTTTTCAATCTTAGTTTAAAACTGTGGCATGAAAGGAGGCAGTTGATATTCATTCCTTCAAGGAATGCAATGCCCTTAATTTGTACAGAAGAACTCATTGATGAAGACCAACCTTTCTTTTTATAAACGCTTGCTAAAAAAACAACAACTTGATATTCACATTTCTTTGTTTCAAAACCACAACTAACTGTGGTATGACTCATTTTCTCCTGGCTGGTGTAGCCATGCTTTTTGAATGTAATAAAAATGTGTGAGCATATGTGTCTCATTTGACTTTTTGTTTTTAAACCATCAGCAACTTGTCAGTTCTTTTTTTACCATCTGCATACCCACTCTAAGAGCTAAAATCTCCCTCGTCATTGATGTCCAGAGGAAAGAAACTGCAAAAAGCCTAAAAAGAATACATAATTTTATTTTCATTTTGTATTAAAAAGAAAAAGAAAATGCTTGAATCCACAACTAAAATTGTGCTGTAGTCAAACAAATTATTCATTTACAACATCAACCACCTTTTTGTAGTGGGCTTATCATTATTTCAATATGCGGGGGTTTCCTAGTTTTTTGTTTTTAAAAGTTTAATATTTATGTTCCCCATTCAAATAAAAAAAATGTTTTTGTGACCAAAAATGAAACAAAGGCATCAATATTTGACATATTTTTGCCAGTTACTGAAAGCAGAGTAAACACTTCGAAGTCAGTAGAGAAACTGTTGATAACAAGTTAACCAATACTTACATTATGACTTGAAACTAATGACTTTTTGAAAAGACCTTGAGTTGCAAAAGGCTGGCTCTAAAAGGAGTGCTGTGCCTGGATGGATGTTTGTTTTTCTGTTTGGTTTATCATGAAATTTGATACATATTTTTATTGGGACAAAAAATGACTCCAATAGTAACTTTGAACTTTTTTGCCCTAAAGTCCACATTTGTAGTTTTAAAAAAATATATAGTTCTTGGCTAGTTTGTGTCTAAATTTGGACGAAAAAAAAACATGTAAAGTAAATTACAGCTAATTTTCAGCTGTTCATTTTGTTTATTTGTTTTGTTCAAAATAATTCTATTCTGCAGATCTAACAACACAGCTAGAATTTAATTATCACCCAGATTAACAATCCATTCAAGAGTTAAAGTCAAGTTTGGCAAGTAAGGATAGGTTTTGTAAAAGATAAAGATAAAGATTTTTAATTACCAAATAAAAAAAAAGGATGACAGGCCATCAAAACATGATACAAAAGAAATCCAAGCAACAATGAGCACACAGGAGAACAAAAAGTGTAACAGGATGATGGACTGATGAGTGAAAACCGAGAGTCTGAAGAGGCAGGAACGAATGAGAACAAGTGAGTGCAGCTGGTTTAATTAGTAAATGAAAGACAGGTGAGAGATGAGAAGCAGGACTGACCGAGGGAATGAAATGGAGAATGACAGGGGTGGAAAACCAGAAAACAGCAAGAGCATTACTAAATAATACACAGGGAACGATAAGACAAAACAGGCTGAATCAACAAAATGAAACACAATTAGAAAAGGAATGAACCAAAAGAAACCAAAAACCACACAAAAAACTCAAGATCATGACAAGTAAAAAACCTTACAAAAAAAAAACTTAGTTGATTTTACAGATATTGAGCTACAACTTGGTGAGGTACCCAAGCACTACCAATTTCGCAACATCTTTGCCTAAAATTTTGGCTTTCACGAAATCACTGGATTTACATCTAGAATTGGTTAATTCAAAAAGTTGAAAAAAAACAAAGCAACTGGACTTCTGTTCTGTAGTTGAAGACATTTTGATTCCCATGCGGAAAGCTTTATCAATTCAAAACTAGAGAATGTGGAGTTCCAAGCTTTAAACTGCACAATTCTCGAGGTTCATGAGCTGTGCACCCTACACCTGAAGGATAAGGGACACTGTTTAGAGAACTGAAATGTTCTTATTTTGTACAAAGAAGACAGATAGTTTGAGAAGGGGTGAAGGAAGCCATTTATTTCAGATGAGAGAGAAAAACTTTAAACAGAGGAGGAGATCTCCAATTTCAACTTTCTAAAATTTACAGTAAAGCATTGAGCCTGACACCCAGTCATTTACCCTCTAATTCACACCTTCATGCATGTTACCAAAACATCTCTCTGTGAGCCAGACAAACAAAGACCCTAATGACCCTCATTTCAAGTCAACCCAATTCAAGATGACCACCATAGCCAATAAACCTTAGCCAACACAACAATGGCTATTAATTGATTTCACAGATATTGAGCTAAAATCTGAGAGACATTCATAACACATGGTCCTAGTGCTGACAGACCACATGACATTTTGCAAGATCAAGTGAAATTGGATATAACTTTATTTTTGAGGTTTGTCCAAAACAGCTATAACTCCATCATTTCTCAGCATAAGTTGATCTTAGTCCAAATCTCTGGAATGAAAGGTGGCAGGTGATATGTATTCCTTTAAGAAATGCTGAACCTTTAATTTGAAAACTAAAATCACATTATTCCTAAAATCACATAGTCATTGAGCACTTTACTCTTTACAGCATTCGCCAGGCCATTTTGAATATAGTGGTTGGCTACTGTGTGCAACACCACTGTAAATAAATTATTTATTAAAGTAACAAGAGAAAAGTAACCATGCAGTTTCTTTCAGTGTGTTTTGATAAATGATATTACCTGGCAGAGGTTCCAGGGATAGGTCGTCCCGTGTCCACCAGAACGCACCAGCAATAACCAGTCGACTGGTGGCACTGGACCGCTTTGTAAAGACCTCCAGCTCCGCAGTCTGGAATAAAAATGGTGTTGTAAGGACTCTGGCCAGCTGCTTCCAGGGCGATCTGTCTCTCCTGGTCACAAGAGGGACCTTTCTCTAAAACCAGGAGAAATTGACTCGGTCAGGCAAACTCAGAAGCAAACACTCTCAAAAAGCAGGAACAAGACAACAACAACCACAGCAATATTATTTCCTACCTCTCTTTGGTTTGTATTGGGACACCTTAGCTCACTGTCTTTGTGTTTAACAAAAGAGCTCAACTTTGTCTGAGCTAGGCGTAAGGTTTATAATCTATTTTTCGATGCATTTTGAGGCAGACATGAACTGTTTTGAATCTATCAAAAAATGACAAAAATTTTGTATTACCGTATTTTATTCTTATGTACATACATATTCATCTCACTGTGTTACTGAAATGGCAGGATGCTGTGCATATATAGTAATTAGTTTCATTCTGCTGCAGAAATCTAATGCACTTATTGCATTAAATCTGGACTGGTAAACTTTTGAAAGTATTCTTATTTTCAGTTGAAATTTAAACATTACTCAGATTTATTTTTGTTCCAAGTTACAAGGAGCCACTGCAGAGGGGCTGAAGAGCCACAAGAGGCCCCAGAAGACCCTGCACTACACAGCACCTGTGTAGGAATGGATTCACACAAAGAGGCTCTTCCCATAATGCCTGGCAATTAAGGACATGTCCTGTGATGTTGATAAAATCTTACGTCCAGATCCAGCTAAGTGAATAGATGCCTACTAGGATATTATTAGTTCTGACTTCTACAATGACTGACTTCACTTTATGGTAAAAAATAAATATTTTCATCAGCCTGCAGTGTTGGTCTTGTGTAGAGCTGCTTGATGAATTTATTTTTACCTTCTCTGTAAACTTCATTTGTACTTATACTTATCATAAAGTAAGTAAAAGTGCTTTAGGTTTAGCCCATCAGTGTGCAAAAAGATTTATTTTTAGCAATGAGTTTGATACAGTGACAAAATACAGTTTAATAAATTGTTGTATAATTTTTATAAAAAGTCTTCTGTTTTGTAAAAGATTTGCACTGTTCTGCTAATTGTGTGAAGTGTTCTGAAAAAATGGGCTCTGTTTGCAAAAGTATGCTTAAGCAATCAAATATTTCTTTTAAAACCAACTATAAAACAGCTACAAGTAATACCTACTTGGGAACACTTTTATTCTTCGAGGAAAATCAACAGAAATGAACTACTCAAACATGAGTTTACCTATTATCTGTGGAGGTCGGAAGCTTCCTTTACGTCATTTTAGGTCCAATTAAAAATTTTCTCAGCACAAATGTAAAAATGACATTGCTGCAACAATACTGGGCTACAAACATAGACTTGGTGTTTGATAACTGTACTACAACTATAAATCTAAATCAAATAATTGAATTGTTTTTATGCTCTACCCAGACCAAAATGAGAAAAAAAACAAAAGCATTAGAATGAATAATTATGACCTCTCTATCAACCCTTTTAAATTTGTTATAACAGAAATAAAACAAAAAGCTTAAGTTCACTTTCGAAGTAGTATAGTCATCTTAGTCGGTAACAAATATTTTCCTAAGCACAGTTGAAAGGTTTTTTTGTGTCTTTGGGAAAAGAAAAAAACCCTCATCCTTAATGGTGATATCAAATAAAGTGGACATGAAGGTATTGGCAGATGCTGCAGCAGGCCTGAGTCGAGCTGAGGAGGAGGTGGCGAGGTCAGATTTCCCCAACGTGTCTGCCAACACAAAGCTAAATATGTCCCCATGAACATTTCTCTTCTGTGAAGACTCACACTCAAGTGTTCTTAGCTCTGTCCTCGCCAAGGTTAACTCACATCCAAATTATTCGGCACTGTTTATTATACAGAGGTTATGCTGGCGCCAGGCACTAAGGTTTCCAAAAGAAAATAGTTTTTGTACATATAAATGGAAAAAGGCTGGATGCTGGCATCCCTTTGGGTTTGTGTGGATGGGAAACTTAATCTGCATCCTCTCTGCCTGCCTCCAGCCTCCGCATTCTTTCTCTATTTGTTTTGTTGTTTTTATGTTTCTTTTTCTACGTCTCTTGTCCTGGCAGGAACTGAAAGACGAGACCCCCAACTTCTTAGAAAACACACTTTTTTTTTTTTTCTGGAAAAAAAAGTAAACCCAAACGAGTGGAACACTGAATGTGTTGTCACAGTTTGCTCATTGTTCCCTCAGAGTAAGATGCTAATGGATAAAAGATGATGAGATGCGGCTCTGCACCATATCATGCATTCCACTCTGGCTATCATTATCTGGGCGCAGAGCCAGGTAAGTTCGTTTTTAAGCATCTTTCACCTCTCCAAGTCTTCCTCCTCTGCCTCTCCCTGATAATTTTTTTTAAACCTGCACACCTCCCCCTCATCTCCATGCACTTTCTCCTCTTCACTTCACTCCAATGGCTTTCAGCTGTGAAGTAATCACTGCAATATTGTTTCTAGGAAGCATTCGCCGCAGTTCAAACAGCTGCAGCAAAGGAACTCTGCGAGGAGGCTTGTAGGTGCGTGTGTTTTAATGGCAGAACAGCTAAAACAGAAAGCTGATGAAGGGTTTGATTAAAGACAACTTTATCTTGTCTTTCTCTATGAACTGTAAATACTTTTCAACACATTTATTGAATTCTGCACGCTGCTCCATACAAGACATAACAGAGTGAAAAGACAAAAGAATAATTTTTTAAGACAGCTCTTAGATGATATTATTTCCTGTCAACGTTCTGCTGTTTGCTTGTCTAATAATGCTTCCTCACAGAGTGTGACATTTGGTCAAAAGCACATCAAAGTTTGGCAACAAAAGGTCTGTTTGAAAATTGGACTTTGCTCGCTGTGCCTAAGCAAACACATGTCACAAACACAGACTCCACATAGCTTTTAATCACGAGAACTGGGTATCCAGTGACTGAGACGGGTGTGCAGTGCTGCTGGATGAGCACTCATATTTTCCAGCTTTTAAGAAGAGAAAAACACAGTAAAGTTCAGTTGTAGCTGTACATCCAGTGATTATTTCCTGTTTAGAGCACTTCGGTCTTAACGGAGCACTTCAGAATGCAGGTTTACTTGTGGTTCCTAGAGTTTCTAAAAGTAGAATGGGAGGCAGAGCTTTCACTTTTCGAGCTCCTCTCTTTTGGAATCAACTTCCTGTCCCTGAGGCTGACACTCTGTCTGCTTTTAAGACTAGGGTTAAGACTTTCCACCCATCCATTATCTGCGGCTCGTTCCAGAGTCGTGTCACGGGGCCAGCGGGCTGAGTGGGGAGGCCCAGGCATCTCTTTCCACAGCCACCTCTTCCAGCTCTTCCAGGAGGATTCAAAGACGTTCCTATGCCAGACTCCTTCAGCATGTCCTTGGTCTTCTCTGGGGTCTCCTCCCAGTTGGACATGTCCAGAACACATCCCTTGTGCCCAAACCACCTCAACTAGCTCCTCCTAGATGTAGAGGAGCAGTGGCTCTACTTCAAGTCTGTCCTGGATAACCAAACTTCTCACCCTATCTCACTGTTAGCACTGACACCTGGCATGTAAAAGGGCGCAGGTTCAACTTTCAACTAAGCTGTTCAGTAGTGGTCATAAGAGAACAGTAATGCTAAAAACAAAATACTTGACTTATTATCCTTCATAAAAAAGGTACAAATGTGTGTTAAAAGTTTACCACTAAATTAAATCAGAAAGATTGTTCCTACTAGATATTTAGTTTGTGTGATGCTTCAATAGGGCTCTATGAAGAAGTAAAATCTATTGCTATCAGAGTCAGCGCGTGTTCTCACCTTGCTTTTTGGAGGTGGAGTTGTTTTGTTTATTCTCCTTGTAAACCAGATGTTTAATCCAGAGAGTTGGAGCAGTTATTTCTGCAGCGACAGAAAGAAAATCATTTTTCACACATTCATGTGATCACAAGTAGTGATCACAAGGAGGTTTAGAAACTTTTCAGTAGCTGAAAAATAAAAAAATAAATATATATTTAAAATATTAATCAAGGTCTCTGATTTCAACATCATTAAAAGAATAGGATTTTTTGACATCTGGACTTTTTTATTAGATTAAGTGGTGTATTTGTAAAAAACAAACAAACAAACAAAAAAGGATCTTACAGTTCAATATTAAATTCATGACAGCTCTAGTGATGTGCTGGAATAATCTGATTCTTTTAACCCACAAAAGACAGTAGGAATATGTGGTATGCACATTACCTCTTTAAAGGCCCAATTGCACTGGGTTATGGCTTGTTGGAGCCTTTTTTTGCTTTTTCTTATACCATTTAATATTACTGGAGGGGTCATTACTCCTAATGTTTTAACTGTCTTGTTCAGGGAGTGGCCTACTTGATTTGCTCTCTCTCCTGATAAAAAGGACTTAATAGCATTCACAACTCTGCTGGCCAAGAGGCTAAATTGCTAAACTCGAAATCTGCAGCTCCACCTACATATACAGTACAATTAAAGATTGCAGAGGTTCTTTGTTTTTTATTTTCTTAAATTGGACAAAAATTGGGCTGATTTTGACCCATAACGCTGGATCATTTGAAAACCTGGAATCCCTTTCTGTCCTGTGTTAAAGGCACAGATTTTCAGATCATTCTGAACTCAGCACCACAATGATAAGATGTGACATGGAAATGTATATGTACCTATAGATTTTTTAATTCCTACATTATTTATTTTATTGTATTTATTTTCTTCTACTTGTTTGTAGGTGCCTAAATGGGGGTTGTCTGGTTATTTGTTATTATTTGATTTGATTTAATATGCTTAAAATTCAATAAACAGTGTTAACAAAATACAGCTCTAGTACTCTTGAGACAGATTAATTTGAGACACCTGTGAACACTCTGAAACTATCTTGAGTGAGAGTTTGTTGCACAATTTATTTATTTTTTGACATGTTCAAAATTAAAGCGACATGGCTGTGCACATCTGTGACTAAAACTACATATTTTGAGTCTTTTCTATATTTTTTAATACTTGGACTTTTTTTTCATATTTGTGCGTAAAAGCACAGCTTGAGTTTGTTAAAAAATCTTGAAGTTTCCGAAGTGAGGAGTTTTGGTTTTAATTAAAATGTAGCTAACTGAGTGCAAATGGCCATAATTCCCCCTCTATCATCGCCGTTTGATGGTTGTTTTGGTTTATCATATTTTGTTCTACTACAACAGGTTCAAACTGCATCATCTTTTCATTCAATAAATCTGACAAATGAAAATTTTCCTCAATTTGGGTCACATCTTGTCATTAAGGATTGATGGTGAGTCCTGAAGCCAGACCAGATGAGAACCACTGATCTCAGTGACATATCAACGCTGTTACAAGTGGAAGAGCAGTTAGAGGGGGCTTACCCTCAGGGGGGACGTGCGTCTCCATGGTGGGCGTGGGCTTGGAGCCATCATCTGGATTAAGAGTGAGAAAGAAACGGAAAGAGACTACCATTATTGAGGTTAATACAATCTACTCTCCATAACTGTTGAATGGTTGGGATTTGCACATGGCCCGGCCAAGAGAAACAGACAGAAAAAAACAGTGAGAAAGAAAGATGGAATAACAGAAAAACATGAGACAACCACCCCCAAGTGCCTCTGCACACCCACATCAGTACATCCTTCTCACACCTCACAGTCACACTGCAATACACTCACACACATATTAAAAAATGTTTAAGAATACTATTAAAATTCATCTTCAAACCTTTAAATCAATAAAACTACACTTGACGATTGATTCTGCTAGGATATACTTGTCTACATTTAATGATTTTTCTTACACGCAACATGACATTCACAAATTGATCAAATTTGAAAATATTAAAACACGTTTTAAGAAAGCCCTAAAAGTTTATGATCAAAAGCCACTCCTAATTCATCATTGTAACATTTTAAAAAAACATAATTTATTACATTTCCAAAAGTTTCTTCATTTCAGATATACTTGTCATTATATAATATTTTACATGGACTTGCCCGACCTCCCTTGATTGTATCACACAGACGTGGACGTGGTGTTGGTACAAAGGCCACCAGTAAATGTGACTGTGAGGTACTGAATAGATGTAAAACATTTGGACTTGCTATGTTATCAATCAAAGATTATAAATATTAGAACAGTTTTCCACCAGCTTGACCAAACTCGTCCACTTATTCCACTTTTAAAATTACCTACGGTATTTTACGGTATTTGTATTTTTGTCACTTTTATTGTCTTGTTTGTGCATATGTGCTATATTTTATGTATTGTGCATTTCATTTAATTTTATTCCCTTTCTTAAGTGTTTCACCATCAACATGTAAATTAGCTTTCTTGCCTAATTCTGGCACACTTACACAGTAAACGCATGTTCATTAATCTGCACTGTCATCATAGTACATAAAAAAATAAACTCATTTTTTATTTCTAGCTAGCTAGAATTTGCATCAAGAGTTTTGCTCTTAGTTTGTGGATCAAAACAAAACAGTTCTATGTGACACAATTAAAATTCATGTAAAAAAGTAAAAAAGTTTACTCTAGTATTAAAACAAAAATAATGATAATTTATTTTAATTAATTTCATGTTTTAACGCAACTTATAGTAAATATTCAGACAGCTAAAGCAACTCT
The DNA here is from genome assembly GCF_001649575.2 of Kryptolebias marmoratus. NCBI lineage: Eukaryota > Metazoa > Chordata > Actinopteri > Cyprinodontiformes > Rivulidae > Kryptolebias > Kryptolebias marmoratus. The sequence goes on from NC_051439.1 coordinate 6,672,810, forward strand.
AGCTGAAACAGATCATATTTGATGCTGTGAGCTGCCTAGAATACTCACCCCTGTGTAGTTTGGTAGAACCTGAAACATTTCTTTAGAAAATAATTCAGTCGAAAGCAAACAGAAAATGTTGGAAGACATTCAACAAACAGTACAGAGGAGTTCTTCAGTTTGATCACATCACAATACATTTACAACATTTTAAAGTCAGTCCGACCTGATTTGACTCATCTGTAAATAAACTACAGTGTGTCTGAAGTTAGTCTCAGACAAACATAAACTGAAACTGGGCAGGATTTTCTTGTCAAGTTTGATTAAGTAATAAGCCTGCATGTGTCCACAAGTGTTTGTCTAAATCATAATCTGATGGAGAAATTTTGATGAAACTCTCAAAAAAATCACTGGACACATCCATAATTGATTACCTTTTAGGCTGTGTTTGGATGTTTACTCTCCCACTTAACTAAATTGCGGTCACTATAAACAGTATCTGACTGGGCTGTGGTTGTTGGAAACTAGTTGGTGAACAGCATAAGCAAAGCAGTCTCCACAATCTCTTGAAACATTTGCAGAGGTTCCAGGTTTCCTTGCAAATCCCAGAAGCTCGCAGTGTTGTAGCTTGAAAATGTTAGACTATTCTCTCAGAATAGTCAAAAAGTTATTGCAAACGTCTCCAACCAGTCTCAGAAGTACTGGAGCTGTACTTTAACACCTGCAGGGGGGTTCTCCTCTGGCAGCCAACTTGTCCTGGTCTGTCAAATTTGCCCATCTTCATTTAGAAATAAACTTGGGGGCGGCTGCTGAGGTGGGTACAAAGCAGGGTTGGGTTCAATATGGGTGGAGGTGGGAAATAATATGCACAGCCTAAAATACAGTTTTGCAAGTCATGGACATGAAAACAGCTGTGATCTTCAAAAACCGGTCCCTCAAACTGCAGCCACACAGCTTGCTTTTCACTTCATCGCAAACAAATTATTTTCTATCAATTTTGAGTCGCCAACTAGTCTCCAAAAGTCGCAGCCCAGTAAGGTACTATCTGATTTATAGACTATATAAGACATAAGAGACAGCTATAAAGTTTTGTATTGCAAACACTCTTTAAAAGCAGCGTAATGTGTTCTGAGCATTTAGTCAGGAGTTGCATACCTAAAGACCACAAAGATACAGTTGAATACATGCTGAAAATCCAATATGATAAACAATATAAATTTTGCTGATTTTGGCTGACAAAATGTAATTATCATCATGTGTCTACATAACACTGACATAAAATGTATTTACTCATATCTTTTAGATGTTTTTGTTGTCCTTCAGCTATTTGTATGAGACTGCACTGTAGCTGTAACTGTATCACAACTTTCAATGTAGAGTTGAAACCAGATGTTTACATATACTGTTTTTCACAAGTTTCATACACTTTCTTAGTGTTTAATAGCATTGCCTTTAAACTGTATACCATGAGTCAGACATTTTGGCATTTTCTTTTACAAGCTTCTCGTGTTAATTTGCTGGAATTTGTTCCATTTCTCCTGACAGAACTGGTGTAACTGAGTTGGTTTTGTAGGCCACCTTGCTCACAAACACCTTTTCAGCTCTGCCAAAAAGATTTTATGGGATTGAAATCAGGGCTTTATGATGGCCACTCTAAAACATTGACTTTTATTGTCCTTAAGCCTCTTTGCAACTAATTGGGTAATCCGTTTAGGGTGACTCGGAAACAACAGAGGCTCAAGGGGGAACAATTCTACTAGATGGAGGAGAGGTCATGGCCATCTTGAACTTCTACGCCAGGAGGACGTAAAAGGAGAAGCTTGCACTGCCATGGAGAAGCGTATCTGCTGCTCGGTTGTTGCATTGTTGTCTACCAAAGAGCTTTCACATACTATCATGCTATCATAATATCATATATCATATCATTTTGTTTACTATTTTTTTAATTTAAGGACTTATTAATCATCAATGTGATAATATTGTGTGGGTTTTGTCTCTTACTTTGTGAGTTTTTTTAATTATTATTATTCATGACTTTGCAGTCAGTACCTTTGGTGAGCCTCACTGTACTCCTATTCACAATAAGGGTCTCAAACATGATACTGCAGCCTGGACCACCAGGAATTCCAAAAGTATTTAGCAGTATATGAGTTTGAGACTCTAATTATGAATGATTGAAACAAGGTCCTCTGTTCATCAAAAAGATTTTTAAAAATCCAGAACTGAGAAACAAATACTTCCCAAAAGCTTTACTTTATGGTGTTTCTATTGCTTGAATTCATTGAAGAAAACATGTTACAGTTTTGCATTCAACTGTGACATGTCTAACAATTTTATAAGGCAAAGTTTACAAAGAAGAACTGTGACTAACGCAAACAAAATTTGTCCCACATTGCTAATAACCTCCAAGTAGCACTTTTGTTGCACAAATATAGACTTTGCACACGTCCGCCGAAACAAAATCAGGTCAAGGGAGATTTTGAACTCGTGATTTTTTTTTTTTTCGCGCTCACCCATTCAAACAGGGACATCAGCGCATGCACACACAACAAACAACAGATCTCAGCTCACCTTTTTTCCCCGTGGTCGGTGGCCCAGGTGGCTTATCGGTTACTGACCCTGCAAGAAGTGACGGGAGGGGAGGAAACATGAACACGAACAAAGCCTGGGAGACAACAGCTAGAACCAGCAGATTTTGTGTCTTTTCCTCCAAAATTGTGTATTTCAATTGGATTTTGCATTGTGATGTGTGTAAATACAGAATACACACCCACAGAAAAGCAACATTTACACAGATTACATAAAGATGTTCACACTGAAACCATGAGCCCATTAAATTGAGTCTGTATTAACACAAATCTGAACAGTCTGCTCCATCTGTAAAAAAATATATATATCAGCAAAATTAAAATAAATGAATCAAGTTTTCAAATTATTTGAGTCTGATGCATGCAGGTAGTTGGCGTCATGCATGGATGCACTGAGTGGAGAAGAAAAAGGTTTTGATTAAAAGATTCAACCAATCACAATGAAAAGACAAAGGAAAAAAATTGGAATGAAAGGTCTGAAAAGGAAATTTACTACCTGGCAATCCACTTTTCCCAGCATTAGTTCCCATATATTCACGGAGGTTTCCTGCAAATGTATGCATGGTAATTTATTTGGGTCATTGTCTCCAGGGGTGTTTAGCATGTCAACAAAAGTGGTTTGAGAGGGAAAATAAGTTACGCACGTTCATCTATAGCAGCTGACCAGGATCACGTTTATTGTGCCCAGATTCTGATTCTGGTATCTTACATACCTTTGCAAGAAACCAAGAAGATATTGGATCTTATGCAGGACAGAGAAATATAGATGTTGCTGTTTGGCAGTAAACTATATTTCAGGTGTTCTTAGAGACACTGAGAAATTCAAAAAATGAAGAAACTTTGACACTAAAAAAAATGTATTAATCCACCGAATGAGTTGCAGAACCTAGATACTGTGAGTGTTTGGAAAATTTGCTTGAAAACAATAAATAAGACGTACTAATTGTGAATACGACTCATTTTAGGAGTTACAATTGATTAATTAACTCTGCCTGTTCAATTATTTTATTTTCAATTATTTATTTAATTTACCTTCGGGATTAATAAAGTATTTTTGAATTGAATTTGAATTAGCAGAAAATTCAGCAGGTATTATTTATGCTTGAATGAACTGCAATATAAACTTTCCAAAGAAAAACGAAAAATGTAAAACGTTTTTCTAGACTTTGGACACTGATTTGTGACGTATGATCCAGAACAAGGTTTACATCTGATACACAGGAATATGCTTTAACCAGATCCTACAAACACTCTAGCATGATAGAGTATTGTTACAGTTGTGAACTTTCGCACTCTCTTCACGATACTGAAACGTACCAGAGGTGATTAGTCACACAGAAGGCAGAGAAGATGCTGACAAGTTTGTTGGCATCCCTCCAGCTCAATAAAACAATGCATCATTTCTCGTGAAATGTGATTCAGTTAAAAGCAATCGGCTAATGTATATCTGCATGTCTTTAGTGTGTGATCGAGTAACAGAAAATGTGAGAAGAAATGATTTATTGTTTATTTTACAAAGATATGCTAAAATCCTTCAGACAGATTTGTTGATACCTTTATAGAGATTATTAATCTTTGCATTGTAGCCATTTTTCAAACTAAGTGTTTGCCCTTAATTAGTATCACAGGAGCCCTCAAGCTTTTTATTAGACATCCAGCTTTTTTAAAAGGAACAAACAGCCACTGGGTAGTTTGGTTTGGTTGTGTTCGCCACACTGAACATGGAGCAGAGAAAGCAAAGCTGAGAGCAGCTCAGGAAGAAGATTATACATATCCATGTTAAAGGTAAAGGCTACAAGAGCATCTCCAAGCAGCTTCGTGTTCCTTTGACCACAGCTGACAAGATTATTAAAAAGTAGAAAGTTCATGAGACTGTATCAACCTCCCAGGATGTGGATGCAAGAAAAATTGCAACCCCGGGTTGATCAGACAGATGGTGCAGCTGGTAGTAAAAGAGCCAAGGAAACCATCCAAAACCATTCGAGCTGAACTCCAAGGTTGTTACTTTCTGATTACACCATCCATCACATTTTGAATCATAATGGGCTTCATTGAAGAAGACCCAGGAGGCTCCACTATGAAGGCACACAAAGACAGAAGTGAGCCACAGTCTTTTGCTAAATAACTTCAAAGGAGCAAGAGTCCACTTTCATTAGATGCTTTATTTGCTGTGCAATCCAATTCTGGCAAAACCCCCTGAGTATAATCTTTTTTAACAAAAACAATGGTGATTATCATAAAGTGTTTCCATCCAGGATGAGTGTAGAGAGCTCTACTCTTTCTCCTCTAATCTGCTGAAAACACTTAGTGGGGCAAGAGGGCTAAGAGGTCCATACATGGCTATTAGCTTTGTTGTTGATCTTGCACCTGCTATTTACCATGTAATACACATGTGCAATACAATAGTATGGCACACATGTTTTAGGTGGAGTAAAACCAAAAACAAAACTGAAGTGGTTTATTTTATCCACAGGTTGCCAAGTGCCCACCCAAAGTACCTGAACACACCGGTGTCCTGTTGCGCACAGAAGAGCCACTCACTGGCTTGCCATCGTTGTTGACACACCAGCAGTAACCTGTCAGAGTGTGACACTGGACCTGCACAGGTAAAAAAAGGAGAAAAATGTAAATATGCAAAATAACAATGACCCTAATTAGGTTTGCATAAATTTGAATGGAAGTTAATAATAGATGGTGAATAAAAAACATACTTGATCACAGAGGATTGTCTTTTTTTATCTTGTTATATTTTGTTTTATCTTGTTTGTATTTTCTAAAATGGTTTTTGTGTATGTAGATGAAAATACACAAAAATACTGTAGTAACTATGCCAGGCATGTATGTGACACTGTAAAACAGCAATGAAAATACACCAGGAACAGGAAACGAGAGGTGAAGCATGCACATTAAGCTTACATGCTCTAACTGTAAACACAACAAGAAGAAAAAGACGAGGAATGGTGAATAAAAGAGCAAGGATCGAATCCTTTTTATGGACTGATGATAAAGTGGAGCGTCTACTTTGTGTCACATTAAACTAAAAATGCAGGCCAGTGTTGACTAGGATTCATGCCCAAAAACAGTGCCTATAAAAGTATTCACCTACTTGGATGTTTTACTTTTTTACTGCTATTATAAATCAGTCCTGGTCGATATATACTGTCCTTTTTAACAAAAAATTATATATATATATATATATATATATATATATATATATATTCTATGTTAAAGTGAAATAAATTTTCTACCAAGAAAAATGAGGTGTAAAATGGTTAAGAGGAAGGTTCAGATTCATGGATCATCTGATACACACCTGGGCATATGTTCCATCGCTGTTGCATTCTGGGATAAATATGGACTCGTGAGGCCTCCTCGATTGTTCCAGGGCATCGCTCCTCTCGGTACGACACTTTGACTGACCTGCATCTGTAACATATTGACAGGGGCAGACTGGGCTCAAACACTGCATGTATATCTCCAACACCAGTGCTGTGTTTTTGGGCTGACGACATGTGTTCGTTATCAATAACATCCTGTTCACACCTCCTTGCTGCCCTGTGGTTCACATCTGCTGCTATTCTACAGTCTGAAGATAAAGTGACTTTGCCCAGTGATATGTTTTGATTAAATACGAGTTGTGTTTTTTTACTGTTTAGTTAGCATTCTGAGCCCAAGAGTTGGAGAGAAGATTGACAGTATTGCCTCAGCCAATCAGAATGCAGATAACCTGAGCAGGTTCCACCCCCCTGTTCCAGTTACCAGGTATTACGTTCTGCAGTCTTGCCTCTGATGTGAGGCTGAGTGTGAGAAGAAAATATCACTTTTTGCATGAAAAATATTGGATAAAACCAAGAGCTCCATAAGCTTACAACAACTATACATAACATGTTAATTGTCACCAATTGTTTTTTGTTATTATGTTTAGTGAGTAAATAAAAGCTCATTCTCATTCAAAATGCTAATTTGTTAACTTTTGTAACTCTCATTTTCCTGAGGCTTCATGACACTCCTTCAAGAATCAGGGTAATGTTTATGTTCCATCAACTGTATTTTGGTGGAACTGACAGTCAAAGTTAATGTATTTAGCCCACATTGTAAGTAAAACCAATATTTGCTATGTTGTTTAGCGTAAGGCTTTGCCTTAGGCTCAAATCCAGTTCACAGAGATCGGTGCTTTTCTTGCCAGATCACTGGTTTGTAACTTTGTTTTACTGAACATAATTCTCTGAATTTATTTAACATATATCTATTGTCAGTCAGTAAATGTGTTTCATGTAACATTCTCAGAAAAGTGTTGTAACCTGTTGTATTGGCAGAAATGTGTGTGTGTGTGGGGGGGGGGGGGGGTCACCAACACCTTTACACTTGGTTAAACACAGAACCACAACAAACCTTTCATATTTTATTTTGACGCTTAGAGATCTTGTACTTTTCCTGTTTTGGACATTGTTCTCTCTGCACTTTGTATTTGACTCAATTTATTATCTCTTTTTTCATTTTGGGACAGTGTATAATCTGTTGATATAAAATGTATTCCTCTTTAAGTGAACAGTGTTTGTGACTTTGAATATGAAACTGAGTTCACTGACCTGATTTTACAGATATTGATACAGAATACAGGTTACAAGGGCACACCTGAAGTAGGACTGACAGCCAAAATAGATCTAATTTGTGAACTTATTTAATATTTTATACAGTTTTGATTGCTAATGTTTTGTTTCAGAACAATATTTTTGACTGTTAAATTTGTTTAATTACCTTCTTTTTTACTGATAAAACATTTTGAAGCTCATATTCCAACACATCACATGCACCTCTAGCTGACTCTTTTGGTTCATTAACTACACTTACTAACTATAGCTACATTTTAATACATATAAACACTACAAATATGTGTACTTCTGTATAAGAGCGAACTGAACTGTCGCATGTCCCCCTCTGGGAGGGAACTAATGCTGATACTCACAGATTTAGGCTTCAAACATTGGTGTGTTAGTTTGATTGAAGGACCAATCAGCCTATTACAACGAATGTGTCAGGTAGTTTCAGAGAGGAGGGTATGAGAGCCGCTCCTCTGCAAACTGAGCGTGGTGTGTGTTAATTTGATGATGTTGATGTCATATAGGAGTCCATTTTAGACACACCACTTCAGCAGTATAAATGATGCTGAAAGTTTAGACAAGAGAGTATAAATACAAGTTATTCCACCTTTTTGCTTTAAAAGTTTTATTTTCATTGTTTTATTTGTACAAAATGTAGAAACTGTGTGTTTCTTTGTCTGTACTGTTTCATGAACCAGCAGACAAATTTTAATAAAACTCTCAAAGGTTATTGGTTGTACATTTACAACTGATTAAGATTTGGAGTCACCCCAATTCAAGGCCACCACACCTAATTGACCTTAGCCAATATCAAAAATGGTTTTAAATCAATACATTTTTTAAATACAGAGCTAAAACTTCATGCGGTAGTAACTGAGAGTCATTCACAACACGTACTAGTTACTATGTGGAGCAGCTGCACCTCCATTTTTTAAAGTGGGGGTGCAAATTTATGTTTTTGCTCCCCCATTATTTGACTTGAAAAAATGTTATCACTTCCAACAATAGGGCAAAAACATGTAGTGTTTATTTATTCTAATTATACTTTCTTAGTCACAAACTAAAAAGTTAATATTGAAAAGAGGCGTTACGTTCTACACCCCCTCCTTTTGAGTCGGTTCAGTCCAACTTATCTGAACACTGGCAGCGCTGAATGATGTCACTTCTCAGACAGCATTCAGCTGGAAAGATGAAAAAACAAAGTTGTTTTTCTTTTAAGCTTTAAAACTGCGATGCAACTTTTCTGCTGTCTGTAAATAAGACAGATTAGAGTAAGAACACTGAGATCACTATTTAGAAGTGTAAGATGCCCACAAATTTATAAAAGATGGGATATAAATCCTGTTATTCTGATCTTATTTATATCAACCCAGAGCTCATTCAGTGTAGATAACTCTATTTGGGTTGGAATACATATATTGTAAAACAAAAGCTATGTAATTTAGATTTAAATTTAAATAAATCATGACATTTTGCCAGAGTTGAACAGATTTAAACTCCAGTCTCCTTCATGCATTATTCATTACATTGACTAAACATACACTGTGGTTGTTTCTATTGTTGCCCTTACACACATAATGAGTATTTTGTATGAACTTAGAGAATTATTGGATGCAAAATGTTTGCATATGTTGTTCTGCTGTGATCTAACCATGACTCTGGGTCTATCAATCTGTGCTGCGGCTGACAGGCTGCCAACAAGAGACAAAGAAAGTGTGTGATTCTGGTCTCTAAAATTTGACATGCCTACAGCGAGGGGAAAATCAAAAACATATTTTTGTTTAGTTCCACTTTTCCCATTCGTTCATTTTAGTTTTGACTGTGTTCAGGATTTGGAGGTGTCCCACTGCTGACCTTTGAACTCTGTGTGTCTCGCTTCAGGTGTAGAAGTTGGAGCTGGAGCCACCGGAAGCTGAAAGGTTTTAACTGAAAGACAAGAAAGTCAGAGTTTTGTGCAGTTAGGACCTTTTTGTTTAACTTTTTACAATTACTGATGTAATTTTTTAAAGTTTAATTAAAGGAGTAGCATTCCTTGAAGGAATGCATATTGCCCACGGCCTTTTATAACAGACTTTTAAACTAACATAATTTTATGATGAGAAGGGACGAACTTGCAGCTGTTTTCGTCAAACATTGTAATAAACATTATGCACAATCTCATGCAATATGGCAAAAATGTTATGCTCTCAGCTCCTACCACATCAAATCTTAGCTCAATATCTGTAAAACTGATTGAATTATAGCCACAATTGTGTTTATTAATGTTGATTAGCTGTGGTGGTCATCTTAAATTGGGTTGACTCCAGTTGAAGATGTGCATTCAGTAATTACTTTCTGAGAGGTTCATTAAAATCGTACAGTGGTTCATTTTGCTAACATAATGGAAAAACTCACACAAATTATGACCTGCTTTTCGTCCATCGATGGTGAGAGATAACACAAACAGTACATAATAAGTATTTGCTTATTGGAAGTTACAAGCTAAAGTTCCTTACCTACAGAAGCAATCCAAGGGTCTGTTGTATGTTGTCAGGCTGATTATCACTCACACAAACATCTACAACTGACTAACCTTTGGAGTCAACCCAATTGAAGATGGCTGCCAAAAACAAAGTGATCTTAGCAACACAAAAATAGTTATGACTAAGCCCATTTCACAGACATTGAGCTCAAATGTTTTGTGGTGGTAGACGGGACAGATGCACAACAAATACTGGAGTCAACTTTGTTTGTTAGCAAAACCACTGGATGAATTTTAGGGAAACTTTCATAAATTTATTACTGAATGGATATCTACAACTCAATAACATTTGGAGTCAACCTAATTCATGATGTCCACCACAGATAGTTGATATGAACCAACACTAAAATGGCTACGTATAACTCTATTGCTAACACATCTTGTGAAATAACACATAAGGACATTTACAAGGTCCAGCATAAGATGATCTTCGGTTAAAAGTCTGGCATGAAAGGTGACAAGTTATTTATATTCTTTCAAAAAATGCTAGGCCTCTCATTTTTCATGTGTTCCCCCTCCAGCTCCCAGAGCATGCAGAGAAATAAGACAAGAAAAAGGCAAACTCAGTTTTGACTTTGCCTAATGGCATGTAGCCATCCTTCAATATTTGTCTTAGCCTATTGTAAATCAATCAGCATTTAATGGAAATATCTCATTCTTATTCACTTTGCATCTTGTGTAGATTTTCAGGTATTTAATCGTTGCCAAGAATTCAAACACTGAGGCCATATCGAAGGATCTACAACGAAAGGTCTTTTTTATTTTATCCAATTTTTAAGACTGTCTGGGTAAATACAAAAACCTTTTGTATGCAGTTTGTTTGTTCATTCGTGTTTAAAATACAATCATAATTTATAGTTAGAAGTAAGTAGAATGTTATTTTCCTCACCTGTATATGTGAAAACATTTAAATACTACAATTCAGGCTGCAGTTGCATAACCTGTTTGAGGTTTGTGCAAAGCTGCAGTGTACACTGTGAGACACGTACGTTCTGTACAAGGGATAATAAACAACTTGTCCCTGTCCCAAAAAAGTTGGGACAGGGACAACAAAAGCTGTAAAAGTAGGTTGTACAAATAATAAACAGCTGGAGGAACATTTTTCAAACGTCGTTATTCAATAACAGGTCAAGACAACTGGGTATAAAAAAAGCATTTTAGAGAGTCTGAATCTCTTGGAGGTAAAAATGGGCAGAGGTTCACCAGTCTGCAAAAAAATGTGTCTAAAAATAGTGGAACTATTTCAGAATAATGTTCCTCAATGGAAAATTTGGAAGACTTTGAATATCCCATCATCTACAGTTCATAAAATCATCAACAGATTCCAAGAATCTGGAGAAATCTCTGAGCTCAAAGGACAAGACTGACAGTCAGTATTAGATGGCCGTGATCTTCGGGCCCTCAAGTGGCATGTCCTTCATACTAAAGAAGGAAGGAACCATCCAGCCTGTTATAAGCCTGCCTCCCTGATGGTATGGGGGTGCAATTATTGCCTCTGACATGGACAGCTTACACATCTGGAAAGGAACCATCAGTGCAACAGCACTGACAGCAGATCATGCTGGCAATAACTAAAGCAAAAGAAATAAACTTTTATCAGAATCAACACATCAAAGGCCAAACCATTTTCTTTTTGTCTGTGTAATGCTGTCAGAAACGGCATTAGAGTGATAGGTCACCCACCATTGTAACCCTAAGGTAAATTTATATCTTGCAGGAACATGTGTAATTATGTAGAACTAGCAGTTTGATAAGTTTCAGCACTTTTTTAGTCCAGAGTCAAATGGGACAGACTTGTATTGCACTGACTGGTACTCAGAAACCACAGTCACAATTGTTATTAGTTTGTTACAAAATTTAAATGTTGGATATACAGTTATGTAAATCAGTGTGTCTTTAGATGACAAGATGGTAAAACAGTCTACTATATGTTGCTTGTAGTCACTACTGATCACAGTCACCTCAGCCCCAAAGGGCCATGTAAATGAACTTGTTTCCTAATCAACTTTTATATCACCAATTTCAGCCATCCAAGTAATGGCAAATCTAAAAAGTAAAAAAAACAATGCAACTGGAGTTCTTTTCTGTAGCTGAACACATATGGAGTTCAAAACTTTAAACTGCATCACGTTAGTATCAATAATATAAATATTTGGATCTATCCGCATACCCCTACTTCAATGATGTAAAAGTCAGATGAAATGCAGCAGGACTGTTCTGATTGAGGCCACTGTGAAAAAGATCTTATATGTATCCCGTTCAGTACCACATATGAAAGCTACCTGAGTCAGATTAGAAAAATTAGAATTTGTCACAATCTGACTGTCATTAAAAATAAAAATAAATAAAAACAAATCAGATATGGGTTGCATATGGACAAAAAAAAAATCAGATACGGGTCACTTTTGCCTGCAATGTGAACATAGCCTAAGTAGTAATTATTACCAAAAGTGCAGTTATTTTCTGTTCTGGTTACAGTTATAAGAGTACTTGATCATTTTATCACAGGAGTGATTACTTAATTCTCTTGTCACTTGTTCTCACAATGTGCATGACATATGTTTGTTTTAGTAAAATAAAGCTTTTTCTATGCAATTTTAGACTGACAACAGCATATAGCATGCAGAATGCATTAACAATATGTGGCTGTCACAAGTACAGAGTACAGAGTGTTACACATGGCACTTAGCAAGATGGTGGCCACAAATCTCACCTAGCGCGATCAGAGGCCATTTCAGTGTCTGTTTTTGTGCGTAAAAGTAACTCAAGCATCGGGTTTGCTTTACAATTTATATGTTCACGGACTACAGTTAGCATTCTTAGCAATTACACTTAAAATCTATGAATAGCAATTAAACACAATTTACAAATGAGCAGAAAACAATGGTTGAATTACAAAACAACAATCATGAAATAATAATAAATAATAAAGGCTGAAATTTGAAATAAACACAGCAGCTGAAGACAAGAACTGACCGTATAATGATAATGTGAAGATCCTGACCCCCAGATTTGAGGGTTTTTTTTTTTCAACAGATTCATTGAAAAGTTGTGTTTTTGTTTTGGAAAGTCTTTGCATGTCTCACCTTGACACCTGCCTCGGTGTGCCAGCGTAAGAGTCTTATCTCTGCAGCGGGCTTTCTGAAGCTCGCAGCTGGTCTCATAGCTCCGCCCATCAGAACCGCACACCGGCTTCCCCAGAGTCCGCGAGCAGACCACCCCACAGGGAGTGTCTCTGTCTCCAATCAGCCACTGCAATGACAAATACAGGAAAGAGTTAACACAATACCAGTACAAACTTATTCTTTTTAATCACCCACCGCCCAAGGTGAAGGCAAAAATGTTTTGGCAACAACAACTGGGATGCAGAATAATGTCAGCAGGTGTTTTTGAATGAGTCCAGATTTAAATATTATGCTACAGCGGAAGGCTGATTGATTGACGAACAACCGTAGTGTTTCATAGAAAGTCTGTTTGATGCTGCAATTCTGCAAATAGAGATGTTGATTTGGTTGGATTTAGTGATGTTCTCATAACTGTCTGCCCCAGTGTGTCTGTCCTGATACACCAAGGAGAGAGTGTGCAGTGACCTCCCATGAATGTCCAAGAGACAAAACAAGGATTAAGTGGAAAAAAGGCTGTAAAGATGGTCAACAAAGCACAAGTGTTACTGTTTAATTCTGACAATATCACTAATTAGCAGAGTGCTAATTAATCAATTACTTTTAAATTCTGCAATTGCAAAACCACCAACATTTCTTACTGATTTAGAAAGACCATCTCTAATGTGGTACAATGAGATGTTCAAACAGGTTTTAGGAGGGTCTCCATCCTGTCAGGACATGGAGCTGCTGTGAGGAAAGACGTCTTCCATCTCTTTCTGTCCTGCTGCGGTTGCAGCGAGAACAACAGAGAAAAAAAGGGACGCAGACCACTTTTTGTCCGTAAATATTCGGAGGTTATATTTATTTGTGGCAGATAGTTGAGTGTACAGTGGGACTTCTTCTCAGTACTTTCAATTTTGAACAGAAAATATTAATTTGGCCAAACAATGTGTTCTGTGTGAACTAATTTCTCACACATGCTCGATCAACCTCTGCTGTGCACGATGACTCACCCGCACGTTCGTGCACAGCATCTCTTCAGGATTGAAATTAAAGATGTCCACAATCATATTTTTTTAAGTAAAAATTAAAATTTACAATTTATTAGTAAAGAAAAATGTGTGTTTTCTGCTATCTATTTCATGTGTAGTCTATTTTTTTATGTCTTTGGAGTATACTGATTATGTTTAACTGCTACAGTAACTTTAAAACATTAAAAATAGCACAATATCAGTAAAAGAAAGTTTGAGTCTAGAAATTTTATTTACATTTAGATCTTATCAAGTTACTGTGAAAGTCCTAAAACGATTGTCTTGTTAGTCAAGTGCAAATAGCAGCATATAAAGTACTTGAACGTTTGGAGTAGTGAGGGGTTGTGCCCTAGTATGGCTCTGTGTCAAGCAACACTCCTGGGTGGGACACAGGAAGTAGCGTCAGAAGAGCAGATATCTGCGAAGACACCAGCAGCAGCGAGTTGATTGTCATACCTGTTTGTTTACTCTTTGAACTGCGCAACGTTTATTGTGCAAAACATTTTCAATTCAACATGTCTGCCCAACACTGCACACACACATTCACAGGTTAATTCTGAGGGCCAATTTAACAACCTAACAGGCATGTTTTTGAACTGTGGAAGAAACGTGAGAAAGGCCTGAAGAAGGAGAACATTCACACAGAAAGAAGACAACAGTGCTAACAACTACATCGCCAAGCAGCCCCCATAGTAAAGCAGTTCGTTTACATGAAGAACTGAAAAATAAAGTGTTTAAAGTCCATCAGCTTCTCCTCCAGCTTAAAGTCCAACAGTCTGGCTGTACTCCCCATTCCTGACTCACAATCTTAATGGATGTAACCCCTTTACCTCCATTGTCATAAAAAAGTGTTAAGTCCCATTTGAGACATCACTGTCTGGGAAGTTGAAATGACTCTTTTGCATCAAGTCTCCCACATTACTGAGTCACACTGTTCCACCCACAGACTCGTGAACTGTAAAGGTGAAAGCAGAGACTCCAGCAGATCAGGAAAGTTTCTCCAGTTTATGGTTAAAATTGAGGTCCAGTTTTTCACAAGATCCTTTTAAAGGCTGGGAAAATGTGACTCAAACAGTAAGCGGCATATTTCAATTCATTGTTTTGCTTTTGGGGTGGTGATGGTGACCATCTAATATGAGCCCTGTTGTGGGTGTTTTATGAAAGAATCTGTACATCAGTACAATTTAAGTTTTACTTGAAAGGATGAGAAAAGAAACAAATATCATAAAGAGCAATGCCCTGCATACCCAAGAAAAGACCCCAGGGCAGACCCATAACTTGCTGGAGGGATTATAGATCCTCTCTGGCCTGGGAATAACTTGGGATTCACCAGGAGGAGTTGGAGAGTGTCATTGGGGAGAGGGATGTGTGGGCTTACCTCCTGGACTTGTTACTTCCACAACCTGACCACGAATAAAAGGCAGAAAATGGATGGATATATTTTCAATGTACCGTACCAACTGAAAGAATTAGTAAACCTATTCTTTCCAATCAGTATGTTGAATTTTATGCTAAAGCAACCAAAGATGGCTGGTAAAAATGGGCTAGGTAGGTAGGTAGGTACATTTATTTATATAGCACTTTTCAGCACAAGGCGACTCAAAGTGCAAGCAGTGGCTAGCAGTGTTTAGCCCTCTCTAACAATTACATTAAGGATTTGAAAGTTAAGAAAATTACTGTTTACATTTTGGTGAAGTCAAGAACAAAAGCAGCACCAATCAGTGAAAAAATGTTCTTGTTCTTCTAAATGTCCTCATTTTGTACAGTCCAAACACAGCAGCATTGTCACAGCTCCATCTGTTCCTGCCACGCCTCTTGCCACAGCCACTTAACTTTCCATTCATCCACAGTTCAAGCCACGCCCATATTATCATGCCCAAGTAATCACAGTCATCTGTTTCACCTGTTCTGGTCCCCATAAATACCCACAGCTCCCAGTAC
>NC_051439.1:6688804-6711526 GCF_001649575.2 Kryptolebias marmoratus
TTTCCCTCTCGCCTCAGCCCCTTTCAGACAAGCCTGTCTGCAACTAGTAACCAAGCCAAGAAGAACTTACCTGTTCCGGTTCCAGTCCACGACGGTCACGTGAGTGTCCTGTTTAGAGTCACAGGTCCCGCTCCTGTCCAGTCCACAATAAAACTCTTAAAACTTTGTCGTTGTGTTGCGAGTTTGAATCCTGTCAAGTCCTGCCTTGTCAAGCATGGGATTTTATTCATGTTTATGGAGTTGAGTGACTGACAGGTGTTAGGCCAAATACCCTTGATTTGCTGCTTATTTGCTATTTCTGTTCAGCCCAAACAGGCTTTAACCTATGGACATGTACGCTTGTGTTTGTGGACCATAGACAATGGTATGGACAGGGATTGACTTTTTAAAAAGTTGATAATTCCAGTATGTCTGCTATTACTGCAGTGATTAACCTGTTTTGCTATAACTGTGTCAAGAGGTTTAGTGCAATTTGTTGCAAATCACTTGTAATAAATATTTAATATGTTTTATATTTAGAGTACATATTGCAGTGCAGCCCAGAGCTGAACATTTTCTGACTTTTCTGAACTCTTTTTCTACAAGGATTGTTTAGCCACTTTTAATAATGTCATTGTGGTAAAAGGACAAAGTTGCTTTTAAAGCTTGTTCTCCAATCTCAGATAAGCTGCTTCCGTTATTGAAATGTAATCAGTAGGTTTTTTATATAGTATACTTGTTAGCCCCTTTACCCAATATCACCACCAGCCACAACTCAAAGCAAGTCGCTGGTTAGCACGAAAATTTGAAATGAAATAACAAGGACTTTTTAAGTGACTTTTCTGATCTCTCATGCTCCACCTGAGCTTTCTAGCTCCCCTCTAAGGTGATTGGGCTAGAAGATCAACACTAACACGACTCTGCTCCATAATCAGATCATCAAACAAATGGTATTATCAGACAAAAATAACCTGAGTGAATGAGGAATGTGACAAAAAAGCAAAACAAAAGAATGAGGAATGTGACAAAAAAGCAAAACAAAAGAAGTCTGTAAGAAGGTGAATACCTTTTCACAGCACTGTATAAGGAACAGTTTCACAGTGCTTTTCACAAAATTCCTGCTTAACATCAGCTCCTTTCTACAGTCAAAGAGGCTGTCGTTCAAAAACTGCCAGATTAAAATGACTGACACAAGGCCCGGATTATTGGAATTACAGAAACAGCTCTCATAAGCAGAGGAAACAGATGAGTGACACTGGTTCCTGAAGTAGGATCCAGACCAGCCTGGGACAGTTTTCTTCCACTCTCCTGTGGTTTCCAGCATACCCAGCACTATCCAAACTGTCCTGATGTGGTAAACACCACCCATCTGGCAAACTAAAGAGGTTAAAACAAACTCCTGTCCAATGTAGCTCCATCTGACAGAAATCAGCTGCTGTAGTGTAAGCCAGGATGACAGGAGTGGGCTTTATCTTCTGAAAGAAAACAGCCCCCTTCCTGTTGGGCCAATAATGGCTAAAGTTTAGACCTGGTCCAATGGTCCAAAATCAAAACCAAACTAAAGGCTTAGCAGTCCTTGAAGGAATGTATATCACCCGCCTCCTTTCATCCCAGAGTTTTATACTAAGATCATCTTGTTTTGATAAATTACAAAGTTGTAGGTGCTTTGGTCAAACTTTAAGAGTGATATCATGAGATGTCATGCTCAGAGGATGTGTTGTGAATGACTCTCAGCTACTACCACATCAAATTTTAGCTCACTATCTGTAAAACCGACTGAGTTAAAGCAGTTTTTGTTTTTTCTAAGGCAAGTTGGCTGTGGCAATCACCTTAAATTGGATTGATTCCACAAGCTAATTATTTGTAGATGTATATGTGATGATTATTTCTTGAAAGTTTCAGTGGTTTATGAGATATTTTGCAAACAGAGAGCCAGAGTTGGCTCCAAACAGTTAATGGCAAAATTTTAAACAAAGACTTTGTGCAGACTGTTAGCTCTTAGTATGTATTTTGCTAACAGACAGATACACATACACACAGATACAAGCAATGGTGGGCAATGACAAGCACATTATACGCTACGTGTTTATGTCAACATGGGAGGGACAACTTGTTACTCTTGCTCCAGAATATAAGAAAGCCTAACAACAGGACATCAGGACAACAGAGTTAGAAAGACCAAGATAGTCTCACAGTGTATTAAATGCCTTCCTGACAGAAAACCATTTAACAACAACACAGAGCCTCTTAAGTAAAAATGCAGGTTTATTTAATCAGTTTTACTGCTCAGAAAGACAGCTTACATTTCCAAATATTGTCTGGATGTGATATCCACTTTTTTCCTTAAATCCAAACAAGGAGTTTGGTTCCGATATCATGACCGGGAAACAATGAGCAATGAGATTCTCACATTTAACAAGCCAGATTTTCTAAACACTCACAAATACACAAGATAACACACATCCTAGCCAGAAGAATCCAAACCCCTTCTGCACTCTTTTCACCACTCATAAAATAAATGAAACACAACCCTCATTGCGCAACCATTTCGCTTTAGAGAAGAAATACTGCCACATCACTGCCAGCGAATCTATTCCAGTCTGACTCTCTGCTCTGGAACAAGATGAGGGAATATAAATTTAAAATGATCACGTTTATATGCAAATTTAAAAGGCTTGTGGAAATAAAACAAAGATAGCATATGAGCAAAATCTACAGATTTCAGCTGCAGCAGTAAATGTAGGTTAGGCTTTCCATCTGTTTTTTTTCTGTTGATCGCTTTTTAGACAGATTTTGATCATTAAAACAATCATAAAACACCTAATAAAATACTGATCCCATATTCAGGTTTTTCACACATCAGACTGTTGACTGATTTATATCAGATATTTTGGAGCTTGGCTAATAAGAACAATAAAGACTGTCAACAATCATCAAACTACATAATAAAGTAATGTCCATTTATCCATTTTCTATAGCTGCTCGATCGTGTTCAGGGCAGTGAACAGGTGAGAGGGAGCTACACCCTGAAAGCACTACATTTCTCTCAAATTATT
Source organism: Kryptolebias marmoratus (assembly GCF_001649575.2). Classification (NCBI taxonomy): domain Eukaryota; kingdom Metazoa; phylum Chordata; class Actinopteri; order Cyprinodontiformes; family Rivulidae; genus Kryptolebias; species Kryptolebias marmoratus. The sequence goes on from NC_051439.1 coordinate 6,691,840, forward strand.
ACTATTTTTTGTTTCATTTTCCTAAATTTTACATTTCACAATGTAACCAGGCACAGACAGTCCATAAGAACAGGTTTATTGCTATTCGCGCCACCACTGCTGCAGTTCTCCTCCTGAACTGAAGGTGCCGCTAAATACAAAACAATACACCTAAACCACAGGAAGTGCGGCCGGAGGAAAGAAGAGGACCAATCTGTTCTCCATATACAAACTTAACTTCTAAAGACTGATTATGGAGAGACACCTGAGCTGACAAGTTTTAAATCATGCTCCCTCAATGTAAAATTAACTGGACATTGCTGTTGATGTTGATGAATGTTTTTCAGGTGTTGACTCTGTTTGATTCCCATACAACACATTCACACTGCAGGTCTTAATGCACAATTCCAAATTTTGCGTAGATAAAAGTTTGAAAAAAGATTAAAGTTTTAAAAAAGATGAACCAACTGGACTTCTATTCTGTAGCTGAAGACTTCTTGAGTCTAAAAGTTAATCAGTTGTAGATGTACATCCAATAATTACTTTTTGAGAGTTTTATTCAAATCCATCCTGAACATTATTGCTCTGCCTTCATCTTCAGCAGTGAGAAGTAGCCTGTATGACTAAACCTGGCTCATTTACATCCATCCATCCATCCATCCATCCATCCATCCATCCATCTCCTTTACCCCCTTGTTTCGTTCAGGGTCGTGAGGGAGACGGTTATCTCCAGTGGTCATTGTGTGAGAGGCAGGGGACACCATGTGCTTACACTGTACTCATAAATTCATTAAGGGGCAGATTTTTCTGCAATTTTTGCAGCTGATACACAAAGGACGAAGCAAAACCCAAGAATCAGGGCCTTTGTGTACAACACTTCAGCAGCAGCAGCTCAGATTAAAACAAACCAATCCAAACCCATAAATAAATCTAAAATTTTAAATCTTTTAAACTGCTTTAATTTTTTTTACTCCGAGGAGCCAATATTGATTTCCCTCTGTCTGTGGGCCTGCACACTCTGGTGGGATGATCACTATTCTGCAAATCAAGATTAAATCATTAACATTACAGACATGTCATCCAGGACATGTCAAATCCATTCAAAATAACTGGACTTCTAATCTGTAGTTGAAGACGTTTCACTTCCCATCGGGGCGGTTTTTCAGTTTAAAGTAGTGTGTTGACATTACAGACAGAAATCCACTTTTTATAGACCAGAGTTAAACACACAACTGCTGAGTTGGTTAACTTCCTTATTTTACTTTGGAAGTGCTGTGAAGAAATCTAACTGAAAGTAAATCTGATGAAGAGGAGAAAAGAGACGTGTTCCTTCTTTTTGAATACGGCTCCAAACCTGATTATCACACCTGTTTGTCTCTAAGGCTACATCCTGGCGAAAGAACAGTCGGGTCTGATGTGGAAGTGTGTGTATCCATTACATGTTACAATAGATCAGACGTCTCTCAGACCACACACTCGCTCAGATCAAAGGAAAGCTAGATCTAAGACAGAGCAGAGGCTAATCTGCTGAAGGAGTCTGATGTGGAAGCGGAAAGGTTTCTGCCGCTTTGATAATCTGAAGGATTACAGAGAGCCGTAACTCATACAGCAAGCACTTTTCCTCTCAAGCACGTCCATGTCCATAATTTACCATGTATTAGGGCCACTCAAAAAGGAGAAAAAAAACCAAGAACGATTTTTTGTTATTGTTGTTCATTTCCTAGTTTCATTAAAGATGTAATGTCAAAATTCAAGTTGAAATGTTAGGAAAAAAGTCTAAATTTCATTACCAAAAGGTCTACATCACATGTGTCAAACTCCATCCCTTGGGGGCCGCTCTCCTGCATGCTTTAGACGTGTTCTTGCTTTAAAACACCTGGTTTAAATGGCTGACTTGTTGCCATGTTCCTGGAGAAGTTGATGATTTGGTGAGGAGGTAATTAAACCGCTTGAATCAGGTGTGTTGGAGCAGAAAAACCTAAAACTCCCAGGACAGCGGCCCTCGAGGCCTGGAGTTTGACACTCCTGGTCTATATTTTATCCTACATTATTAAGCACAGCAGGGTTCACTTTCTCTGGATTAAGTCTTCCAATAAAACTGTTTCAATCAATAACATTTCCACTTTAATCTCAACATTCAACCTTTAATATACAAACTATAACATAATAATAATAATAATAATAATAATAATAATAATAATAATAATAATAATAATAATAATAAACCTTCCTCCTCAATTTGTGAGGGCACTATTACTTTATCATACTACCTTCCAATTTACATAGAGTGAGTTTTTTTTTTTACTTTGTTTTGTAGATCCACCCAAAACCCAAACTATCAGGAGGATCTGTAAAACAAAGGAAAGGTTGAGTAAAAACGTGACGATTGTTGAGTACAGCTCCCCAGTCTGCTTCAGTCAGATGGCTGTTTTTCATTAAACTGATTAGAAAGTCTTGAAATTGAGCATGAAATGCATTTTTCTAACCATGCAGTAATCTTAGAGAATCAACATATGCAAGTATTTTGACTGGTCACCGATGGAGTCACCCTTAAAGCCATCTGTTAGAGTCCAGTGGAAAATAAGAGCTCTGGACTGTGACAGGATTTGGCTTCAGTCATTTTTTATTATTTTTTGTTTGTTTGTTTGTTAGCTCAGTTGGTTTATAGACAGTTCATGAAGTTCAGCTATTTAAAAGAGATTTAAGAGTGTTTAATCTCTGGAAATTTTGATTTCCTTGAATAAAATTCAGTTTTTATGAATAATCTCATTAAAGCAGTAACAAAATCTTTTTTTTAAATTAAATTTTCCCCTTCCTGACAGATTAATCAGGAGCTATAAAGTGCTGGTGGTTCTGTCTGGATGTATGAATCACTGAAAACTTTAATAAACTTCCTGGATGAACAAAAGAAAACATGGAAACTTTTAATTTATCTATCAATTACAAGTATTTCACTTTTTTTTTACCATTTTCACAAAATGAATGTTTATATGCAAAATGTGTTCCAAAACTGACTGCAAAGGAATTTTAAAGATAATTTTAAAGAATTTTAGAGCAAAATTTACATCTATTAACATCTTAAAAACTAAATTTTAACTAGAATTTAAGACAAGAATGAAAACAAGAGTCTTAAAAAGGTTTTAATATGCAAAACATCAAAGAAAAATCCCTTTTTCTTTAGGACTTAAATATTAATCTAAATGTTTTATCTATTAAAGTAATATTTTGAGTCCAGAAACAGAAAGTGGTTTCTGAAGCAAACCTTTAATAAATAATTTCTTCATGAGTAATTAAAACAAAATACAAGAAAGAACTGTCTAGAATTATAGCATCAATGCCTAAAAAACACGAAGTGAATCTTCATGTTATTTTCAAACATAAAAATTTTCTCCATGAAAAAAAAAGACCCAAATCCTTTGTGTGCTATAGGCGTCATTTGGATCCTCTTAAATTTAATAAAATATCTAACGTCATCTGAAATTAAGAGAAGTTCTACTCCGTCACGGTTTAATTTTTTCCTGTCATTAGCAGTGCTGCAAAATCCACTAGTAGATCTTCAAAACTAAAGTCTAAAATCCATTTTTTCCTAAACCAAAAGCATCAAATTATCATGGCAATAAGAGAGAAAAGGTAAAGGTTGAAAGCTAAATGAATATTTTATCTTAATGTCTGCAGATTACACAGACCAAAGGAAGCTGCAACTACAAACCTTTAGGTATTATTTATTAATCTGAGACAAAAAAAGCAGACATACTGCTTTATAAAAACTAAGGTTTTTCTTCATAGACTTTAAGATTAACGTGAGAATACATAAAACACTCTATGAGTCTTTTACAAAGTAATATTTACAAAGGATTATAGCGAAGAATCAGAATAGAGTCATTTAGTAAAACCAGCAGAACTGTATTGACTTTAAAACTGAAAAAACTGAAGCAAATTAATCAAAGGTCCATCATAAACCAAGAATTGTTTGTTAACTGATGTGGGTTTTAACAAATTAAACTCCTTCCAGTGATGTGGAGTTGTGCTTCAATGAAATTAAGGCGTAAAATAGAGACAATTTCATTCGGTATAAAACAATGATACTGCTTCAGGGCACCTCTAACCCTCAGGGGCCGGGGCCACTGCCCTGCTGGGCCCTTTGCCCTCACATTCCAGCCATCAGCACACAGGTGCAGACCGCTCACACCTGCAACTGTGGCTGCGATCTACCTCACACCGCGAAAATGAAACAAGCCTTTCCCTGCTCTCCCGAGATGAAAATATGCATTCTTGGCTGCTCTGCCACCCGGGCCTGGCTGTTTACGCTCGTCTCACGGTGAGTTTATTCGTCCTCGCTGATGCCTTCGCCGAGGTATGCTGTTTGATTAGGAAATACACTGCTAAGTTCCAGTGGCGTCCTCATTTGTTTCTGCCTGCGATCTGGGAAACAGATTTCCTGTGAAAAATGTCTGAGTTTGACGCCCGTCCACCACCTGCCTCGTTAGTTCGGGGATTTCTGGAAAAGTTGCATGATATCATCTTGGATTCATTAAGAAAGAAACTTGTAATTACTCTAGATGTAAGAAATGAATCATTTTAAACTGCTGTTCAAAAGACGCTCTGTCAGATCATTATTTTCTTGTTCCTTTATCTGGTCACTTCTTTTTCAAAATGTTTGATTTTTATTATTGACAATTATCATCAGAAAGGGCAAATCCCTCCTCTGGAAATAACAATTAAAACAATAAATGCCTAAAGTAATATTAGTCACCTAATTACTTGTGTTCCCTTGATTTGAAGAAGCTTAATTTTTTTAGTTTTCTGTACATTTTTTCCAATCAAAGTACTTCTGCATATTTTGTGCTATTTTAATTATTCATATATCAGAACATTAAGCTCATTCAGCAGATGGGTACTGTGACTTTTGGATTTTGCAACTTTTATACTTTTTAAAATATTTCATTTATTATCATTTTTTCCCCATAGAAATACATATAGATCTCTATAATTCTTTCAAAGTCAGTGTTCTCTCTGAGATCTGTTTTAGCAAACTTGCCTTGTTATTGTTTTCTCAAGCTACTTTTAGCTTTTAGCAAGTGTTTTGCTGCTTTTAGCTAGCCTTTTGCTACATTTAACTTTTAACTATTATTTGGCTACTTTTAGTTAGTGTTGTGGTACTTTTAGTTTGTGTTTTGCTACATTTTGCCTTTTAGTTAACCTTTTTTTCAGTTTAGCTATTAGCTGATGTTTCAATCCTAAAGCTTTTAGCTAATGTTCTGCTTCTTTTTAGGTTTAGCTGCTCCATTTCAGCTTCTTTAGTGAAGTCGTTTTGCACTCAGCTTTTCATGCTGCTTTTTCACCCAAAATGCAAATTGTCTTTGTTCCTACTCCAGTCAGAAGTGAGCATCTGTGAAGAGACAAGTCTTCTTAGAACTTCGAGGCTTTGTTTTTCGACTGACCACCCTGCGTTTCGAAGTTTATCCATTGTGGTTTTGAAGTTTTCTCAACACTGAGAAAGAAAGAATCTCTCCGCGTGCAAATGAGCCTGAAACCTTTTCGCTGAAGTTACAACAAGAAGAGAAGCAGTTTATCACAGGGAGGCAGCTCACATCATGAGTACGAGCTCCTATAAATCCCCACTGTGTTGATTTCCTAAACATTCAAGCACTTGTGGCCGGCCGTAGCTCAGCCACCTGACTCCGCCATCATAATAATCCAACACCACAGACACTAACATCAAATATCACTCTCCACCTGGATGTCCTCAGTATCTGAGCAGAAGGAAAATGGTTCCACAGCATGCAGCTCAAAGGTGATAAGACAAATTCAAATTCATTGTGTCTCCTTGTAGAGACCACAGTCTTCTATTGTGCACAGACAGAAGTTTCTAAAACGTTGTGAAATAGTTCCAGTATGTGAGAGAGCATTACATATTCACCCCCTACTGTGAGTCATCTTCCCCCATGACCGCAAAAGTTACAGAGCATCAGCAAACTGAACCAATACTGTTCCCCTCCGTTTCGCATCACTTCTTCTCTCTTTGCCTGGAAGGTGTTACGGGTACTTCTAAAAGGAACCAAACAACACTGTGGGGGCAGAGGGAGAGGAGGGAAAGATAGGCCAAAAATCAGTCTGAAACAAATAAAAGGACAAGAAGCGTGAAGGCTGTGGTGCACAAAGCGGGGAAATCTGAGAGAACAAACTAACCTTTATTTAAGGTCACAGTTCAACCATTATACTATACGATAGATAGATAGATAGATAGATAGATAGATAGATAGATAGATAGATAGATAGATAGATAGATAGATAGATAGATAGATGAAAATCAATCAATCAATCAATACTTTATTGATCCCACAGGGAAATTGCATAAAACCATCAAGAAGCTAAAACCATCATCAGGCTAAAGTCTCTCTTTTTTACCATAAAAGACTTGAGGTACAGAAAAAAAGGCTTTTTTCTAAAGAGAAACAAAATAATATTTTAATATCACTTCAACACACCTAACCATTTGCTTGGTATGTGTGGGTTCAACGAAGCTGAAGCAAACAGGCTTTGAAAACTTAAAATCCTAAATTGACTGAGACATACCCATTTTTCTTTCGGCAAATCTTGATTAGCTGTGGTAGCCATCTTGAATTGGTCTGGGTCTACATGTTAATTAGTTGTAGTTGTACATCCAGTGATTACTTTCTAAAAGTGTCATTAAAATCCATCCAGTGGTTCATGAGATATTTTGCTAACAGACAAACGGAGTTGACTCCAACAGTTAATGCTAAGGTTTTATGCAAAGATCAGGCACAATGAGTACCACCTAGAGTATATGTTGTGAAAGACTCTCAGCTACTACCACACCAAATCTTATCACAAAACCTATTAAACTGACTGAGTTATAGTCATTTTTGTGTCTTCTAATGTCAGTTGGCTAGGGCGGCCATCTTAGATTGGATTGGCTCGAAAACCTAATCAGAGGTAGATGTACACCCAATGGTGGTTACCTGAGGGTTGCATAAAGAAATAAGTACAGTGTTCATGAGATATTTTGCTAACAGACACTAAATAGAGGCAAAATTTTAAACAAATTGTGCAATCTGTCAGCTCAGAATAGGTTTTGGGGATTAGGCTCAGATACACATTAGATTACAGGCTAATGTGTGTAAAATTAAGAGGTATTTTGCTAACAGATACATTATCAGCCGCCTTCTACGGTGGACGATATTGAAATGTTTCATCTACTTTGGGGCTTTTAGATGATTTCAGTGTAATAGTTTTATAAATAATGTCATAAAAAACCGTAGTTATGCTGCAGTTAGAGTAAATGAAACTGCACATGTCACAGGGACTGCTGGATGGATCCACTCACCCGGGCCCCGGACTTCTGCGCTGAGACCTCAGCCAGGTGAGACAAGAAAATGGGGGCCAAGAGCCAGGAAAAGGTGCCAACAAAGCCGCCTGACAGGAACATGATGAAGGCAGCAGGTAGACTCGTGCGTCTGTCTGAGATCAACAGGTCCAAACCCAGAAAAAAAAAAAAAAAGAAAACTCTTTGTCTCTTTCTAAATGTCTTCCTGTATAACTATTCACATAATGTCCGCGAGGGATCGGGCATCAGGACATGTCGGAGACCGTGGTGATGGTTCTGCGCCGCCGATCAGCCGCTCCACTCGCTCCTGGAGCCGTCCCAGCGACATTTAAAGCGCAGCACACTGACGGACACTGCGGGGGACCAATGGCGGCGGGGCTGGAGCACGAGTCCCCGCCCACCTCCGGCCAGTTAGCAGAAAGGAGCCGGGGAGCCCGCAGCTGCACCGAGCCTCAGAGACCCTGCAGGTCAGATTTAAGGTCCCGGTGTCCATTCAGACACTCTGATGCTCTCTAACATCCGGGGATCCTGCTGCGGGGACATTTAGCCTGTGGGCGGGGCTTCAATGGAAAACAGCTAGAAAGTCAATAATAGCTGTCACGGGCACTGCGGGAGGTGTGTGTCCCTCTGTGTGTGTGCGCGCTTTAGATCTCTGAGGATTCTGTGGTTAAATGATCAGAAACAGCTGTCTATTCCACATTCTCCCAACTTACAGGATAATTTTATGAATATTAGGGTCAATTCAGCACAAAGGGGCCACATCTTTGGTCGATTATTTAAAAAAAAAACTCTTCAAACTAAACATTCTCTCTGAAAATACAGTGTAGAGGCTGAAACCGACCTGTTAAAGCTAAAAGAAGCAGAACAATAACTAAAAGCTAAATAGCATTTACACCTTTAACAGCTTATTAACATTTATCACATCCATGATTTTTTAAAATATAATTCAACCAAAATAATCTGGAAATTGGTGGTGTAAAAGTTTATACAAAGAAGAAAGCTGTGGATGTGGTTTGTGATCGTTATATAGAGATCATGTTTCTACATGACAGGTTGCAGATCCTCACCCCCACCTGACTCTTTACCTGGATGGCAAAACATTCAACAGCTGCTACTGCTGGTTGTGGGTTTTGGTAAAATAACAAGAGAATATTGTCATAAATTAAAGGCTGATGGTCTAAACATGGATACCTGTTACCTACCAAACAATATGTGGACTAAAGACAATAAAATGAGAGCAGAAATCATGTTTCCTGGTATTTGTTGTAAATGGATCTGTTTCTGAGCTGGGAAAGTTTGCGAAACAAAACGTAGGAGTTAAATGTGGATTTGTCCTGGAATTGAACATAATCAGAACTTGAGTGGACATTTTAGAAAAGACAGGCTCATACAAACAGGTTAAGTGTTGTTTTTTAAATTTATTTATGCTTTGTGTACAGGTGATATATAGGTGCAGATGTTCGGGGAACACTTTAGTTTTAGTCACTTTCCATACAGCTTTCATTTAACAGAAATGCTGCACACATGTGTTAATATATCATGAGGTTCATCAGCCATCCATCCATTTTCTTTACCTGCTTCTCCATTCCAGGTCACAGGGAGCTGGTGTCTATCTCCAGAAGTCACTGTGTGAGAGGCCTGGACAGGTTTCAAGTCCATCACAGGGACACATAGAGACAAACGTTCATTTACACTTTCACCTAAGGACAATTTACATAGATGCATGTTTTTGGTCTGTGGGAGGAAATTGGAGTAAACCCACATGTTCACAGGGAGAACATGCAAACTCTACCAAGAAAGACCCCAGGCCAAGATGCGATCCTGCAACCTTCTCACTGGGAGGTGACAGCTGTAACCACTGTGCTGCTGTGAGGTTGACCAGCCATTTTTGTATTTACTGCATATCAGATTCTAGGCAATAAGTTTTTGTTAGTTTCTTTTTTATCATCAGATGAGAAAATTTAAAATATAACAGACAGACTATCTGACTATAACAGACAGATTCATACAAACAGCAGAGGTTTGATTTTTCCTGTTGGGACTCATGTTATAGCCTACAATGAGGGCACAGCTGAGCACAGGCTTCACATTAATATTACCATGTTGATCAACTAACATCACACCTTCATTCACAATGACAAACAAAAACAGTTTATTTTCTTCTCTCAAATGTTTGATGAACACTGCATTTACACAGACTCTGCTAAATGCTAAAGAGGCTAAACAGCCTATTTAGCTTATTGTTTGTCATAATATATTTCAACAATCATGTCCACCAGCACCCAATGGCCCACGGATCAAAGAGACAGAATTTGCTAAATATGTTTTTGCACTGAGTTGGACTATAGCTTTTCTCCACTTTCTTTGTTTTCATGCTGGTCCAACAGCTCAAACTCTTTGAGGCAGTGACTTTTCTGCAACTTTACTGAACAAAGAGGGGGGCCTAAAAGGGGTGTGATCAAACTAGCTAGCTAGGTAGCTACTTAAGCATTACGCCTTGATATAAGACATAAAGGATGAAATATAAGCATAAAAACTTTTTGCACTAAAAGAATGTTCCCATCTAGAAGTTTCTAACTTTACCCTTTAGACTAATTATTCTCTGTTGAACAACAAATTCTGAGAACATACAAGCTAAATTATGCATGTTGCAGTGCATAACCATGGTCTTTGATTCAATGGCCTGCATTTGCATAGCGCTTTATCAAGTCCAAGGACTCCAAAGCGCTTCACACTACATTCACCCATTCACATTTACAATGTGGTAAGCTACATTGTAGCCACAGCTGCCCTGGGGCGGGCTGATAGAAGTGAGGCTGCCATCACACCTGCGTCACTGAGCCCTCTGGCCACCATCAAGGACACAACGGCTAAAACGGACAGAGCGGAGGTTCGAACCGTCAACCCACCTGTTATAGGACAAATCAATACCTCTTTAGCCACTGTTGCCTCAGGTTTCAGTTATTGAGAATAAATGAGTAAAATCGTTTAAATTTGACAATTTACATATCTTGGCTAAAATATCTCATAAAATTTAAATAATGTTCATGAATAATATTTAATATTGCCTAAAACCTTTTTTTACAGCATGCTGTGGAAGGTGAGGATGAGGAGCAAGTAGAGGGCAGAAGACTGTTTCTTGGAATGTTAACAAGGTCAGTGTATATCTGCTCTTCCCTCCACCCCGAATAAAGAGGAGAAGCTTTTCTGGGGAATAAAACTGTTGTAGCAAAAGCTCGACTTGACACTTTAATTCTGTTGTCATTTGGCGGAACATGAAAGAACCCCCACACGCACGCACACGCACACACATAGTCCCCAACAACAGAAACAAAGAGGGAATGAATGGACACGCTGAAAGGACATGCACTTCCCAATTACTGCAACGGCCATTCCGAAGATGCCCTCACCGTCTGACACCAAGCACACACGGCTAAAAATTAGCAGGTGTCTGTAGACACAGAAACAGACAGAGCAGCACAGACGCCTCCCAGAGATCCGACGGCAGGGCAGGAGGGCAGATGTACCACAGATGTTCAGCCATGATGAGCACAAGGTTTAGACACACACAGAGTTCAGCTGTGGTACTCTGAGTGCCGAGGTGAAAAGAGCTGTAACACAAATACAAATTAGTACGCTGTTCTTTATCTTGCTGAATTGTTAGGAACTGAGACAAAGAAACACACATTGCTGTTTAGGAATTGAGGAGATCGGCTGTTGTGCTTAAAGCAACATGTTGCCCTTCAGTAGACTCAATACTTTTGAAATCAATTCAGGTCAAGATGGCCACCACATCTTACAAAGTATTGCAATATTACTGTGGCCAACAGCTGCAAACGAGCAGCAAACAGCTAAACGCGCCGCAAACACATAAATGATGCAAACTCCAAAACAGTTGAGAAGCCAGCGGGAAGAAACTTATTTTAATGGTGTCGCAGGAGGGAGCACTGCCAGCAATGAGTCAATCGGCAGGAAGACACAGCTGAATCTGCAAAGCCCGAATATCCAGTATCCAATCTCGAGTCCCCCCTAATGGTCTGGTGCACTTCCATTTTGTCAAGTGAGTTCACAGCTTTTTTTTTTTTTTACTTGCTGGTGTTTTTGGTGTTTGCTGAATTTTTCCTTTGCATTTGTTTCTGTTTCTGTCTATTTTCTGGGATTGCAGCATTTTTTCTTTTGCAGCATTTCTCTGTTGCATTTGTTTTTATGTATTTCTGTGTTTTGGAGTTTGCATCATTCACGTGTTTGGAGTGCGTTTCGCCATTTGGGAAGCATTTGCACTTGTCGGCCACCTTAGATTATAGCAAAACATCACCCCTAATGGTATTTACAACATTTGACCAAAATGATTGTAAATCAGTCATTTTTTTATCATAATATGATGTTAGTCCAAAACCCAGAAAGGCAGTGGCTATCATGAATTCATTTAAGGAATGTCATGCCTTTAAATAATCTAAAATTTTACAAAGTAATAGTTGCTTAAAATGAAACTATATATGATAAAAACTAGATACAAGTAGTTTAATGTGAGCCTATTGCAGTTTTTAAAATGATTAAATGACAAAGTTTTGGCATCTGTTAGAGCTTGGAGTATGTGTTAGGAATGACTCTCAGCTACTACCGCAACAAATTTTAATTCAGTATCTGTAAAATTGATTGAGCTATAGCCAGTTTTATATTTGCTAAGGTTGTTTGCTGTGAAGGCCATCTTGAATTAAGTTGACTTGACTAAACTAAATAAAAAAGCAATTCAATCAACAATTGGGTCTCCTTTTACTTCACCCACAGTTTTTTGCACCTGTTCGTCGAGCTGTAGATCCACTCGGGTTTCCCCAAAGGTCTTTAAAAGCACTGTTGTTTGAGTGTGTCCAGCCGTGCTTTGGTGTCTCGCTGCTGGCTTGGTTAAACAACTCAAGTTTGCAAACCCACTGTGACTCCAAACACCATGTCAATCAGTTGCAAATAACAAACAATCCCAGCAACACAAACCACAGTGCTTCTTGGAGGCTTTGAGCCATGGTACTGATCATAGTTGCCGAATTGAAAGTGGTGGATATACCCTCTCACGTGCTGGGACAGGCTTGCTAGCTTTGACTTTTCCTCAAAAGTTCCATGATTGTCTTGAAAAGTCCATTTTGGAAAAGACATTGCAAGAATATCCCCAACCAAATCAAATCAGCCATCATGAGTTATGAGCTATAACTCATAATTCAGCCATTATGAGTTGAAAACATGTTGGGCATATGAGCAGTCTGGTTTGAGATGATAGAAAGACAACACTCATTCTAACCAAGGTCTGCAGAATACCATCTCTGAATGCACAGCACGTCCAACCTCAAAGCAGATGGACTACAGCAGCAGAAGACCACACCAGGTGCCACTACTGGATCGGCAAAATTGTACAGTAAGAGGTTGGAAAAACATTGCCAGGTCTGATGTGTTTCAATTGCCTGAACGGCCTCCACAGTCACAAGATCTCAATCCAGTCCAGAACCTTTGGGATGTGGTCGAACCAGAGATTCCCTTCATGGACATGCACCTTATAAATCTTCAGCAACTGTGTGATGCTATCATGTCAATATGAACCAAAATCTTTGAGGAATGTTTCCAACACCTTGTTGAATTTATGCAACAAAAAATTAAGGCAGTTCTGAAAGTAAAAGGGCTCCAACCTGGTACTAGCAAGGTGGACCTAATAAAGTAGCCAGTGTGCCAGGCAACTGCTAGTGAGCAGAAAAAAATGTAGGATTATAAATTGCAGTTAAGAACTAAAAATAACATTTGAGTGTGAGGTTAAGATGTAGCATAAGGGAACCCCCTTGCTTTATGACCTCTGACCTAGACTCATCTTTCCAGCAACTGTTCTGTTTAGAAAATTTATTCTGTTATGACTGAGTCCTTGGTATTATTTTGAATAAGTGTTTACATTTTGAGGCTTCACACTCTCAGGGCCTCTTATCAGTAGAGACAAATTTTTGTTTTATGCTTCTTTCTAAGATATGATTTATGCAGAAATACGTTTATTAATTGTGAAATCTTTTAAAATGTAATAGAATGTTGATGATTTTTATGTGTTCATTTATCTAAAAAGAAATTAGTAAAATGGTTTAACAAACTTTAAATACCTTTTTGTTATTACAAGAGTCCAATGATATTGTCAACAGAACATCTTTTGAACAGGAGAAGATAAGCCATCTGCAGACCTCAAGGTTGTTGACCTCATTGGGAATCTGAGTGTCTTATGTTTGACGTCTCATTTTGATAATGACTGGAGAGAAACCTTGAGTCTTCAGTTGTTGTTATTAAGTTCATTGTTGTCTTAGGTTAACAAAATTATGACAAAACGAAAGGAGAGGGACAAGCACATGGAAACAAAGTTTAAAGTCTATGTTTTGACTAGTTTTATGTAAAGTCCAGTAAAGTAAAGTAAAAGTAAAAAGGAAACTAACAAAAGTTAAGAAAGACCATTTGTGTTTTAAGAGATAATTCCAGTTACAGAATAGCTCCTAGATGTGCGCCAACCCTCCAACTCTGGACTACATCAGCTGAGAGTTCCAGACCCCTCAAAAGCCGTCACCGCAACCTCAGGTGACCTTGGACAAAACACTGACCACTGACCATTAGTGAATTCTGGCCTGGTTATCAACTTTAAACTGGTCCAAAATGAAGAACAAAACATTTCACTAGTGAGCTGATACTTCCTTAAGAGCTGAGCTAAAGTCCAAAGTGAAAATAGCAACAGTACAAATTTTTGTGCATGATACGTAAACATACATCCTATTCAATAGATTCTTATGTTTTTGATAAAGTCTTCCTCCAGATCATAAAAGGTTAAATCTTACTTCAGACTTATTTTGGTTACATTATTGTAAAGTAAAAACACTTGGTGCTAAATTCAGATTATTATTCCCAAATTTTTAGAGTTAATTCTATTTTACTTGTGTTGATTTATTGTTTGTTGATTTTATTTTTGATTTATTTAGGTTTTTTCATAACATAATCTAAATACTGTTGATTGATAAATTCAATCTGGTGCCCCCTTTGAAAGAGAGCTAAAAACAGTAGCAAAGTAAGTATTGTCCTTCTTTCCTCTTGCTACAAAGAGGAGAAGTCCATTTGCCTTTTATTAAACCTTGGGCTTGCTTCATGGTATTTTTGCCCAGATGTTCTGCAGCATTTGCATAATTGTGCTGCCTTAATGCCTTCTTCTAGTCCTGCAGATCTCTGAACTGTGCCTGATCCCACTTCAGAAGGTAGTATTGTCACACGCAACCAAACAGAATTACAGCACTGAATGAAAGACAGACAGAGGGAGAAGAATGGAGGGGGGGGGGGCATGCTGAACGGAAAAATCCCAGGTCAGATAGAAAGACCTCTCTCTTTAAAGCATCATCTGGATTTCATTTCATAAGTCCCACATATTTTACATGAACTGGCTGCAATTTTCACTAAATTTGAAAATGAGGAGGTCTCAGTTTGCCAAAAGTGTTGGACAACAACAACTTGGCCTCTTCAAATATAAACCTGCACATAAACAGACACTCTGACCTTGATGTAGAAGCACACTCAATGATGGCAATGTTCAGCAGCAAATAAATAATCCCATAAAGCCAGTTTATCTATAAGGTTTATCAGAGATGTGGGGACTTTTACAAAGAGAGAGAGGAGTGAAACAGAGAGCTACGGGTGTGAAAAGACCTATTGAGCCTGGACTAGGGGTCCCGCACCTGCGCCGTCTATTCACCCCTCTGTTTACACACTGTCATCCACAATTAATACCTCCTGGGGACTGGGCTGCCTGCCCTCTGAAGGGCCCCCAGACCCATCCTGGGTCCTTATAGATGCCTAATTGAGCATACCCCTCTCCTGATTGAATTAACAGCTCTGTCTCTGGGACCTTTACTCCCCTTCGACTAAGGAAAGAACCCAGGTCCAGCAGCCTACAGAGAGACAGAGGGGGTTAGGCGCTGGAGAAAGCAAAGGGTCAGAAGGGGGGAGTTGCTGAAAGTGTTCAGAAAACGTGGCCCTTTCTGTTAGCAAACCAAGGCTGGAAATGGGGAAGTGGGGGCAACAAAAGGTCTCAGTCTTCACAGGCCCGGTGAGTTCCAGCAGGGCAGTGAAAAGACAGATTGTTGGGAACATTCACACAATCTGTGTTGCAGGATTAACTTCCAGAGCCATTCTCCCCTGCTTTTCTGTTCGTTTTGTCAGTATTAAAGAACATTTCAATAAAATCCACAGGATTTTTGGCTGGACTGAACTAACATTATCATGTCCTCGGTAAATAAGTTTCACCATGAACAAACTTTCTAGAATCCACTACAGTAGTTGTAAAGTATAATATGAAAACTCAGAAGCTCACCGCTGAGAGATGGATATGCACTCTGAGTGAATCTTCCCTGTTTCCAGGTCTGTACAGCAGTCTGTCATGTTTCTATCAGCACATGCCAAAACTTAACACACACACACTCATCTGAACTTTTGCTTTGCGTCTGGAAGGAAAATGAATCTGGTGAAATGATGTGAGTTGAAGCTGTTGACTGTCAGAGCCATGTATTGGCTGTCTCTATGTCCAGACTGACTCATGTTCTTCCTTAAAACCAACCAAACGTTTTTCAGAAGTAAAGATGAGGAAACGCAGAGGAAATCTGTTCTGTGGTTTGTCAAATAAATTTGGAAATGTATCCAAACATAATGAGATTGTGTGGGACACAGCACAGTGTAGTATGACATTACTTCACTTATTTTTAACACATATGACCTCTGACCTCTTGGTTTACCCTTTTTGCCTGTTCCCCAAGAAAATACTTGACTGACAATGATCTTGTTTGGATCATTTATCGTCCCTTGGTGCTAAAACTTCATAATATTATCATGGACTGATTAAGTTTTCATTAATTGCACACACATCTTATAAATACAACCTTTAATCATTAAATGTGATTTAAATATTTGAAGCATTAGCTTCTCTTCCTTGTTTATTTGTGTTCCATCATGTTATGAATCATTACAATAGTTTGTATGTACAATAAATGCAAAGATTTCCATTGTTGCAGCTTTCATTGTTTTGTTTATTTTACATTTGTTAGGATCTGAGTTTTGGAATTATGTTTTGACTTCATGTTTCAGTTATAGTTTATTGTTTGTGTTTTGTCTCTTCCCTGTGCCTCAGCCAACATTCACTTTTCCTCAGTCACTCTCTCTCTTCCCCATTCTCACCCATCTACACCTGCCTCTAGCTCCTTAATCATCTCACCTGTGCCCACTTCCACTAATCACCCTCTGCCTTTAATACCCGGTCACATTCTCTACCTCTCTGCTGGTTCATTGTCATTCTTTGCCTCCCTGATGTGCCGTCCTTCCTGTTTGCTCGTGCCTCCTCGTCTCCCTTTGGTTAATCTCTTGTCACAGGTCTGTTCATGTTTTGTTAGTTAATGTTTTTGTATTTAGTTTAGATTTTGCTGCCACGTCAGCCTTTGTTTTTGGGTTTGCCTTTTATTTCTAAATAAATTTAGTTTTTTTTATCAACATGAGTCTGCGCTCAGGGTTCGCCTCCTTCACCCCAGTTCATGACAGAATGAACCAGCCAGACCAGAACCCAGCGGACTCAGTTTTTTCTTTTTCTAACCTCTCTGAAGAGGATTATCTTTTGCTCCACTTCGCAGTAAGGGAGTACTGCAATTTGGAGGCAACCTCCCATGATATTTAGAATTAAAGTGTCCGTTTTTGGGCAGCCCAGGCCCTCCTGAAGGAGGCTCTCCGTCACCCCGGGCTGGAATCATCCCCGGGGATGGATGAGATCCTCAGAGAGGCCAGAAGGGATTATGCCCGGGGATGCACTTCCTGGTCTCCCGCATCAGCAGTGCGCCCTGAGTATCCGGTGGCAGCCGCTCCTCCCGTGTCTTCGGTGGCAGCCGCTCCTCCCGTGTCTTCGGTGGCTGCTGCGCCTCCAGAAATCCCGGTCTCCCGAAGACGGAGGCGTAGAAGAAGAAAGGAGCGGGTCAACTGTGAGATCTCTCTGTCGCCCGTGCTGGTGGAGGAGGAGGAGACGGCATCTCCGTTCTGGGGAACCCGCTTAGCCTGCAGACCAACTCACTTCCGCCGCCGGCGAAGTCCTCAGTTCCACCTCCACACCTATCTGCCGAGCCCTGGGTCCTCTCTGTGCCTTCTCAGACGGTCAGCGTTCCTGAGGGGGTCGGCGACACACCTGCCAACATCTCCGTGGGGGTCGGCCGTGACGGCGACGCCTCACCATCCCGTGTCTCCGTGGGGGTCGGCCGTGACGGCGACGCCTCACCATCCCATGTCTCCGTGGGGGTCGGCCGTGACGGCGACGTCTCACCATCCCGTGTCTCCGAGGGGGTCGCCGAGGACGCCATTGCCGCTGCTCAGAATCACTGAGGGTCGGTGTCAACGTTCCGCTGAGGGTCCAGGGGGGACGCCAGGGGGGGACGCCTCGCTCCGTTCTGCTAAGCCGAGGGTCCGGACCGACGCTTCCCCTAGCCTCCGAGGGGGTCGCGGACGACGACGCCTCTCAGCCAGTCTCCGAGGGGGTACCAGGGAGGGTTCTAAGGAACCTCCTGGGTACCACGCCCTGCAGCCTCCAGGGTCATCATGCCCTCTGGGGTGTCGGCCCCTAGGACCCTTGGAGCTGTTAGACTGCCCTGCTCCTGCCACTACAGGAGGGTCTGGCAGGACGCCTTGCTCCTCTCTGCTCCGCTCTCTCCTGCCCGGTCGACACCTGATCCGGCCCCCTGAACTCTTGCCCCTCCGAGGACGGTGCCCGGGCCGTCCCCCAAGACTTTTGCCTCTCCGAGGACGGTGCCCGGGCCGTCCCCCAAGACTTTGGGTCCGCAGTGGACGGCGTCGGGGCCGCCCCCCTGAAATTGTCCCTTACGGCCCTTTATTTTTGAGTATTTGTCTGTTTCCCCAGTCTTGCTGGTCGGTTTTTTGTTAGTGCTCTTTGCTTGTTTTTTGTTCTTGCCCGCCGTCCTGTATTTTGGTTGTTCCCCCTCCACCCTCCCGAGCTAGGTTTTTTTTGTTTAGGGACGTCAAGGGCCGTCCCTTGAGAGGGGGGTAATGTTAGGATCTGAGTTTTGGAATTATGTTTTGTCTTTATGTTTCAGTTATAGTTTGTTTTCTCTTCCCTGTGCCTCAGCCAACATTCACTTCTCCTCAGTCACTCTCTCTCTCTTCCCTATTCTCACCCATCTACACCTGCCTCTAGCTCCTTAATCATCTCACCTGTGCCCACTTCCACTAATCACCCTCTGCCTTTAATACCCGGTCACATTCTCTACCTCTCTGCTGGTTCATTGTCATTCTTTGCCTCCCTGATGTGCCGTCCTTCCTGTTTGCTCATGCCTCCTCGTCTCCCTTTGGTTAATCTCTTGTCACAGGTCTGTTCATGTTTTGTTAGCATTTTAGTTTAGATTTTGCTGCCACGTCAGCCTTTGTTTTTGGGTTTGCCTTTTATTTCTAAATAAATTTAGTTTTTTTTATCAACATGAGTCTGCGCTCAGGGTTTGCCTCCTTCACCCCAGTTCATGAGAACATTAAGCTTTTTAGTTTTATATAGTGCACATCCTGCCTGCAGTCCAAACCTGGCACGCATCAAAAATTGCTCATTTTTAGAAAGAGAACTTGGTGTTCGCGCTGCATTTTTGCAGAAAAGCTATTTTCTCTAGTACTAAAATATATTTTTATGTAAAGAAAAAATAGCTTCAGACTGCAGTATTAATAAATAATTCTTTTAAGAATACTACACTTCCATGGGATTTCCTTTTTTCATATTCCACATTTACACTTTGGTATCTTTTGAATGCTTCCTGGTCCAGAACCATAGATGGAGCACTAGCTGGGCTTTGCGGTGGTCTCCATGACTGCACTGAACAGCTCACCTCTCGATGAACCCCCTATTCCAGTTTTGGTGGTGGGGAGTATGTCCTACCAAAAACAGAAACACAAAAATTCTGTTGACCAGTGAACTGTGCAGCCACTACACCATGCCTCACTCTACTCTAAACCCCCCTCGCAGACCCCGAGACCCCAGTTAACAAGCCAGCCAGCACGTTCCCTGTGGTTCTGCTGATACAATGCGTGGGCGGGGCCAATTAAACTGGCACTGTTTCCCAAAGCGGGTCAGGAGTTTAGTGGGTCTTCATCACAGAGTTAACTAATACTCACTGAACCAAACCACCTCTGTGTGTCTTTATAAAGCAGCTTTCAGTACATTTGTTAATACAGATGTACAGGTGCTGGTCATAAAATTAGAATATCATGAAAAGTAGACTGATTTCAGTAATTCCATTTAAAAAGTGAAACTTGTATATTATATTCATACATTACATACAAACTCAT
>NC_051439.1:6712956-6727529 GCF_001649575.2 Kryptolebias marmoratus
AATCATCAAAATTAAACGAAATAAACATTTGAAATATATGAGTTTGTATGTAATGTATGAATATAATATACAAGTTTCACTTTTTAAATGGAATTACTGAAATCAATCTACTTTTTCATGATATTCTAATTTTATGACCAGCACCTGTACTGTGTGATGACAGAAATATACTCTTAGTAGACCTGCGGTAAGTACACCATAAGACAAAGGCGGACAATGTTATTTTTGCTAGTGTGTGTGATCTGTAGAGTCAGCAAAATACCTCATAAACCAAAGGAAGTACTTTAATGAAACTTCCAAATTGTAATCATTGGTTGAACATCTACAACTGACATCTACAACTTCTGGAGTCAATCCCATTCATGATCGTCGCAACAGCTAACCAACTTTAGCAAATACAAAAATGGCCGCTGCCACGGTTTGAATCTGTCATGCTCCTGTTTTCTGTAACCTGCTGCAGATTGGATCACTTCAGTTTATTAGCTGATTGCTGTGCCTGTGGGCTCAGCTTTAAATTTCACCGATCTCATGCTCTCTACCAGATTGTCTGCGGTCAAAGACTCAGTAATTCAGCAGTTTTCCCAAGCTCATGTTCCAAGTACTGGCCAAGGAACTGTGTCTCGTCTGATTTTTGCCTCACCCATGTCAGATCAAAGCCCTTGTTCTTAAGTCAAGTTTGTTTATCTTCATAGATTTACCTCTGGATTTCCTGGGTCTTCTCTGCCACATCCATTCCTTGGACTCAAGATTCACCTATAACATCATCCTTGCCTCTGACTGAGTTTTTAGCTCTTCCTGCTTGCATACGATTAAACCCCAAAGAAAGACAAACCAGGGTAAATAAAAACTTAATTCTTATTTTATTTACAACCTAACTGTACCTAATTCATCTGTCCATTTCTCAGAGTCCTGTTGGAAAGTTGAGTGACAAAGTTGAATCCCATCTGCTTGCACATTCAAACAACTTTTGTAATAAACTCCTTAAAATCTTTCTCTGTCTAGTGTGATCAAATCTGGCTACTAGAGAGCCTACACTGACACATGATTGGTGCAGTACGTGTAGAGCGTGCAATCACAGAACTCAATGGGAATATTCAAGACATAAAGAAAGTTAAGGAAAACTAACAAACTATCTCTCACTCCTGCAAACTCCTCTCCAAAATCCCACTCTACTTATGTTTCCCATACTGACCCAAGTTTTATGCCACTTGCAACCAGTTAAGAAACCCCAGATCCCCCACAACCAGAAAGATTCACAGGTGGACCCAATGTTGTCCATTGGTAGTGTTGCGTGGAGTGTAATGTGAACTACAACCCTCTTCTTTTCCCATTAAACAATCTAAAATGGCTTGTACAGTACGATATATCATTACTTTCTGAGAGAGCTAAGCTGTGGGGCATTGCTGAGGGAGAGAGGTATTCTCCACTATGATACTCATTTATTGATTTTGCCAACTAGTTAAAGAGTGTTGGACCTAATATGCCTAGAGAGAGGCAGGTATTCAATAAACAAAAGGCAACATCTTTACCGGCCCATATTCCTTATGACTGTGCCACTGATTTACTCCCAGGTTTATCTCCACCTTGAGGCAGGCTATTTTCTTTGTCTGCTCCTGAAATAAAAGCTATGAAAACTATAAAACAGATGTACCGAACACTGTACTAGTTTGTCCATCCTCGTCTACTCCTGGAGCTGTTTTTTTCTTTGACTCCATGAAAGATGGGTCTCTGAGGCCATGTACTGATTACAGAGGCCCTAATGAAATAACAATCAAGAACAGATATCCTCTCCCTTTCATGACAACCACATTTGAACTGTTACCGTTTGCTGCAGTTTGCTCCAGATTTGATTTACATAATACTTACCGTTTAGTTCGTATCAGAGAGGAGGACAAATAGAAAACTGTCTTCAACTTACCCAATGGACATTATGAGTTTTTAGTCATGTGATTTGGGCTAACTAATGCTTCAGCTGTTTCTCAGGTTTGGGTTAAGGATATTCTCTGAGATAAGATTAATAAATTTGTATTTGCCTATCTTGACGATATCCTAATCTACTCCAAAGAAATCAGGTCCCACGTTTACCGTGTCAAAGTTTGTTTTGTTATGCTGACTTCAGAATCAGCCTTTTGTGAAAGCTGAGAAATGTAAATTTCACTAATCATATGTTTCATTTCTTGGTTTCATTCTTACTGCAGTAAACACTGGAAAAGATCCAGTCAAGGTTTCTGTGGTACCCACGTGGCCTACCACACAGAACCTCAAACAGCTCCAAATGTTCCTTGGCTTTATTAAAAACTACAGCTTCGTTGCAGCCCCACATTAATTCATTTGATTTCACCCATGACCCAGTTGATCTGGAGGGAGAAAACATAACAGGCTTTTCAAAGTTAAAACTCTGTTTATCTCTGCCCCTGTTATGCACTTTCCTGACCAAACACTCCAATTAATTGTTAAAGTTGATAATTCAGGCAATGAAGCTGTCTTGTCCCAGTGCAGTTTGCGGGATGCTCATCTCAAACCTTGTGTCTTCGTCTCATGGCGGCAATCAACTTTGAAATAAAACTATGACAGTGACAACTGCAAACTACTTGCTGCAAAGTTGACCTTTAGAAGAATGGCATCATTAGTTTGAGGGAGGAGATCAGCCTTTTATTGTGTAGACAGACCACAAAAATCTTGAGTATATCAAAGAGACTAAGAGGCTTTATCCCCGTCAGGCAGGGTGAATGTTGTTGTTTGGTTGTTTCAACTTTACACTGGCCTATCAACCCGGCTCATAGAATGGTAAATTTGACACCCTTTCTGGAGTTTATACCATTGAAAACAACCAAGGATAACTCTGGGAGGATTTAATTCTCCTGAAGTCAGTTAGTATCACAGTGTGACCCTAAGATGCAGGCAAACCTGGTATGAAGTCCATAGAGATATGGAACCAAGGGTGACGAAGGATGGACAAAGGGTGGAGCATGCCACGTGGTAGACAACGTGAAGACTTGGTTTGGGTACAAGCTTGTCAGGCAGAAACATACTTTCAGACATCTCATCGCAGTGATGGTCACCAGAAACATTCCTGGATGATAGAAAGGGCATTGGTGATCCCTGGATGGCAAAACAATTTAAATGAATGACAAAAGGTGAGGACTTTAGAAACTAAATGCTCTGGTACAAAGTCTGCTGGGTGGGGAGATTTCAAGTGGAGAATAGTTAGCGTGACTTTGGGAAACCTGCCTTTTAATACCAAAGTTACCTGACTGTGATTGACAGATTTTCCAAGATGACCCACCTCATTCCACGGAAAAGTTACCGACAGCTCAAGAAATGAGCCAAATCCTCCTCAGGAAAAGGTTTGTCTTCATGATATCCCTGCAGGTATTGTTTGTAACGGAGGTCCCAAGTTTGTGTCTTGTTTTTGTGATGAGTTCTGCACCTTACTTAAGATTAACCAGATTTTTAAATTTTGGGTTCAACCCCCAATCTGATGGCCAAACTGAACATATCAATCAAGAGGTTGGGACCAAGCTACAAGCTCTGTGTTCCCAGGACTTCCTCACGTGGGCTCAGAACTTGCCTTAGGTTGAGTACACTCTCAACTCCCTGCCCTCCAGTGCCACAGTTTTCTCTCCATTCCATGTAATCTACAAATACCAACTACCTGTGTTGTTCATCCAGGAGCGTAAGGCCAGCATCCCGTCTGCCCATGTCTGCACCTACTGCTGTTTCAGGACCTGAGGCTGAGGGAAAGCGCAGGCTGCCCTCATTAAGACTTCAGCAGCCTGTTAGGTCTGCTAACAGACGCCATTCAGCAGCACCCAACTACCAGGTCGGGCAGAGGGTCAGGTTATGATGTTCCTTTACGTCTGGAGAACCTCAAGCTGGCTTCACACTTTGATGGTCTATTCCCCATCTCCAAAGCGATGTTTCTGCTGAGGTTTCATTTCACATTTTATGTTTCACTTATTAAACCTGCTTTGTCTGCTTTGCGCTTGTGTCTCATGCTCTCTACCAGACTGTCTGCAGCCATGGCCTCAGTAATCCAGCATTCACACAAAAAATCAACAAAGTTTTATATTTTTTCCTTTTGACAAATTAAAACTAGTTCTTTTGATGATTGACTAAAACATAATGGGTTTTTTTTTATCAACAATTACATTTTTTTTTCATTAGTCCATTTTCAACAACTCTAAATGGTGACAATTAAATGAATAAATACATTCCTTTTGAGAAATGTCTTTAAGGGGGTTCATGTTGTTTTAAAAATTTTTGATTAGAAATAAAATCGAGAAGTGTTAGGTAAAGAAAAAAATTCTGTTATATAGCTGTTACATAGATGGTAAAAAGTAAAATACACTTGATACTGCCTACATATACAGTATAGCCTATACTACATAATACTACATAATACTCTATATGCTTACAGAATTAAAAGTGTTTTTCTGTATTCTGTCACTCTGGGACAACTTCACTTTTTGGTCAAATTTTGAGTAAATGCAACAATTCAAATTCAAGGCCGAGCATTTTTTGAAGGGTTTTATCTCCCACCACCCGGGCAGCAGTTGTAGCTCAGTCTCTCCCATCGGACCTGCTGAAGCTTGGACCTCCTTCAGAGAGCTCCCAGGAGTCTTGGTGGTCTCTCCCACTGTTCTCCTTCTTCACGGTCACTCAGTCTGTGAGGACAGCCTGCTCGTGGTAGATTTACACGTCCCATATTCCTTCCATCTCCTGATGATGGATTTAACAAAACTCCTGGGGATGTTTAGAGCCTTGGAAATCCTTCTGTATCCATCCCCTGACTTGTACTTTTTAGTCCTCTTTTCTCTGAGTTAAATCAGGACAGTCGCTTTAAAGGGGGTGAATATTAATGGAGTCATGTATTTTACAGTACATAATTTAATTTAATTGGCACTACTTGATTTCACTTTGAGTTTTTGGATATTTGTTTATCAAAAAAGGCCAATTTATTTTGCCAATGACTGATTTATGACAACAATAAAGTGGTAAAACACCTTTTATAGACACTAGAAGTGTACAAATGGCAAATAAAGGCTTTTAGCTTTAACTGGTTCTGGTTCTGGTCTCCCAATCACGTTTGAGAACCCTCAAAGCGCATATCTGTATCACTGTACCGCCCCCTGGTGTCTATATGTATTCATTACAGCCTGGTGTTTAATGAAAGCTCAGGTCGGCAGATGGCAGCTCGTAAAGATGGTGTGAAGAGCCATGTTGTACAGATTAGATAAATGCTGTTTATTTTTTGAAATAAATGTTTAAAAATTTACATAAACAACAATTTCACAGCAGTAGAAACAAACTCCAGGCTGGTTTATTTTCACAATCCTTTCTAATGAGCTGCTCGATTTTTGCTGAAGCCTCTGATTTTTAGTCCGATGTTTCCTCGCATGTCGAGTCGAGGTGTGCGCGCGCCCGGTTTTATTTTTAGCCGCGAGCAGCAGGCGGGGCTAAAGGAGGCTGATGAGGGATGCTGAGGCTGACACCTTATCGTGTTTACGCGATGCGCTCCGCTTGAGCTCGATCACATCCGATCGGAGGACGTCCTGCGGTTCGGGGAGACGGTCGAAGCCACTTCCTGGACGGGTTCGGCTTTTTCTGGACTGCAAGGCCCTGGTGAGGGTTGGAGCTGCGCCCGCAGAGAGAGAGAGAGAGAGAGAGAGAGAGCAGGACAGACTGTGGATGTCGTGACGCTGGAGGCTGAGAGGAGGTGATGCTCCAGCTTTGGATCGGCGGCCCGAGCCGTTCCCCCTGAAACCTGATATTATGCAGGAAGCGAGGGGGTCCGCACGGATTCAAGGGGAACAAAGAACCGGTTCAGAAAACGTTTTGCACACTGGCAGGTTAGTGAATGCAAGACCGCAGGACTAGAGCCCATTTCCCGGGCTCCCATCAGATCAGTGGATCAGCATGTTCCAACAGCAGCGCAGCGTCAAACAGCTTGGTTTTATATTTACATCCATTTAGGAGGAAAATGGGATCTGTGTGTAAGGACACAGGGCTGATGGAGAACGCTGTGGAAAAGTCTAGTCCTTCACTGTTTGTTAGCCAGGGGCACACCAAGGGGGGGAGGCAAAGGGGGCGTTGACCACCCCCTATAAATTTGCTGTCCCCCCCACTGACCCCTCTTGACCACACCTTATCCTCCTGAGTCCTGAGCTTTTGTTCATGTTCATTTTTTTAGTTTCCCCTAGTTATCAGGGTTAGTAGAACCTCACAAATATTTATAAAAAATGTTTTTGAACAATTAGTAGTTAAAACGTTAAGTAAAATACAGCTTATATTTCAGTTAAAAATTTAAATACAGAAAAATAACCTTAACAAAAGTATAAAGAGCACAGGCGGCGTATGACACGTGTCAAAAATTAAGCTTCCATTATTTTCAACCCTGACCCCCACAGTGCATCCAGCACTACTGTTTTAATAAAATAGCACTTGAAAGCTGTTGAAAAAACTCAATGTTTATGTAAATTCACTCCCTGCTTGGACATCCAGATCCCTTTAGCAGCTGCTCTTTTATGCTTTTTTGACAGTTGTTCACATTTATTTTGCTGTAGTGCCATTTCATATTAAAAGTTTTAAAAGATAGATGAATTTTTGAGGTTGACAAATATGGTAGAAAAATAAGATTCACTGTTAGGCTCTCAGAGATGTCCTCATCAGGTGTAACAGAAGTGTCCTGTATGCTGCGTATCTGTTCACAGTTCAGTGTTAGGTCATGTTATGTCTAACTGACAAGGTTTGTTCAGATGAGCACTTTCTGACAATCTGAGGTTAGACAGATGCTTCCGCTTGGATCTGCCTCATCCCTGGGATGTTCTGCTTGACATCTCTTTTCTTATAAATTGCTAAAAAAGAAAAAAAAATCAACAAGCTGAGTCTTCCTGTCTCCCTTATCTCTTTGCTAAAACAACAAATATCCAGAGATACGATATGTCCCAAAACCTCATCATTTTAAAGACAACTGCAAAACAAGATGTTGTCTGGTGATCTACTGGTTAAGAGATTGGCTATTCGTAATCATGTGACACAGGATTCCTACATTAGTCTAGCTCTAGTCTGTGTAGGTGAACAAATATGGTGGAATCAGATGAGCGGTGAATCAAAGAGAAGATGTGTTGGTGGATATATAAGTGGATCTGCTGCTAAATGCAAAATAAAACAGAACGAGTAAGGCAACTGGCGATAATAAATATTGGGGAAAACTCCCCATTCAAACACACACAGCTTTTGTCAAACTTCTTCTAGACCAGCAGGTTTACCGTTTCAGTGTAGCCTATATTTTTATTTGCGTACTTAAGAAATCTGAGGGTAAATATCTGAACACATCAAACAGCTCTTCCATGGACGTAGCCGTTGACCTATTTTCAGTCACTATGGTTGTTTCTGTATCTGATCACAAAGTTTGCTCACAAATTTTTATTTTAAGGACACATAAAGCATTGATATAAGGGAAAAAGTGCATTTTGTTTACTAATTCACAAACCATTTTTTGTCCAGTCTTTATGACTTTGCAAAGATTAAAAAAATTAATTTTAAAATTACCTTTATAAAACAATATATAATGGACTCTTTGCTAAATCACCCCGTGCTTCCCAGCATGCATGCACACTGACCCTCAAATAAATGTGACAAACCTAATGATGGGCTTCCCTACAGTAGGCTTTTCAAATAAAACGACTAACTAAAACCTCAGAGACAGCTCAGAAAAACCAATTGAATTGCCTTCAAAATGAGTTCATTTTGTAAAAACACAAACCAGGGGAGCTAATTCAACTGCATAAGGGCTAAAATGAAACTCATCTAAAACAGTCTAAAACCTAAATACAGTCCTCCGAGCTCTCACCAGTCCCAGCTCCCATTAAAGAAATATCAGAGCGAAATCGAAGCCAGAACACAGACCAGCTTGCATAAATTTAAAAAAGAGACGGCACTGTGCTGTGCCTAGTTAATAATTTCAGCTGTAAAATAAAAAAGCAGAGACTCCCCTGCTGTTAAGAGACCTAACAACAGAAAGCACGATCGCCACATCAAA
The DNA here is from genome assembly GCF_001649575.2 of Kryptolebias marmoratus. NCBI lineage: Eukaryota > Metazoa > Chordata > Actinopteri > Cyprinodontiformes > Rivulidae > Kryptolebias > Kryptolebias marmoratus. The sequence continues at coordinate 6,721,001 of NC_051439.1, forward strand.
ATAACATCAAATAATTTATACTAAATTGCCTTGGCTTTTGTAGGTCAAGGAATTTGTAGGTGGACTGTGTGATATAGAGTGAAAAATATGTCTCTGAGTAATCAATTTCTTTCAGCCTAGTAACTCTGCCAAAAATAGCCTCCCCTTTACAGGACGATGGTGTTTTTCTGCGTGTTATTTCACTTCCCTAGAGGGGGAAAATGTCTCATCTGGTGTAAGATCACTGAGTGTATGAATATGTGCTCATGCATGCATGCATCTCTAAACCTGCAGCATGACCCTCCCCCCACAGACTGCATCTTTATAAGCTCTTGACTGAATGTTATAATTCTCTAATTGAAACCTCTTCCCACTGTTTTGTTCACTTCCCTTCATCCAATCTCTACCCTGCTATCAATCCCTGCCCCTCCTCTGTCTCTCCTCCTGTAGTTTTTGCCAACTATGGTTGACCCCTCGGAGGCTGAGGAGCAGACAAAGTGTAAAGGCCCACACCTCGACACACCGGTTGTGGCCACTGAAGACCCTCGACTGTCAGAACAGACCGATGGCACAACAACAGAAGAGGAAGGGGATGCCGGATTCGAGACGCCGCCCACCGGCAGCTCAGAGCCGAGCCCCTGCCACACTGCGACTCCGGGGGCGCCAGAGGTCACGGCGCAGGGGCCAGCACCTCAGCAACCACAGACTCAGGCTGACACAGATCTGTCCCCCAAACTGCACCTGGACCTGTACAACTTCGACTCACCCGCTGCAGAGGGCAGCCGCTACGTGTTGACGAGCCCCCGCTCTCTGGAGGCATGTGCTCGATGTGGGGTCAAACCTGTGGAGCTGCTTCCCCGCCCGCTTGCCGACTTCGTCCGAGAGGCGCCGGGCCACTCCATGCGCGTCGCCACGGGCCTCTTCGAAGTCTACGAGAGGGACAGACACGCCAAGCTGAGGCAGTGCAGGGAAGAAAGAGAGAGGATTGTTAGAGAGGAAAAGAGAAGGATTCTGCAGGCGGCAGTCAACAGCAGCAGCAGTGCATCTTCATCCTCTGTGGAGAAAGTCACAGTTGGCTTCAGTCTACCTCCTAAATCTGGGCCAGCAGCCCCCAGCTCAGTCCCTGATGGAGGAGTTTCCTCTAAAGCCACAGCATCAGGTCCAGCCTCTAGAGCAGGTGCAACTGTTCAATCAAAAGACCCAGCGTCCACTCTTAGTACCTCCCCAAAATCGGCCCCATTCTCAAAATCAGGTTCCACAACCTCTACACCAGTTTTCAAGGGTGGAGTTCAGAGTTCCGCCAAGCCTTCAAAGCCACCTGAGCAGGTAAAAAGCACGCGGCCGCTCTCATCTGGCCCCTCACCAGTGGTCAGGAAGTCTTCTGGTGGGAAGTCCTCAAACACATTCCCCAGATCAACACCTAAACCTCCTTCCTTCCCCAGAGCCAACACCACATTGACAACATCCATGTCGAAGCCTGCAGTTCAGAGCCCCAGCACACCCATAAACGGAATATCTAGAGGGCCGTTCTCACAGCACAACGGACATCTTGGATTTCATCTCAAGATGCGAGGAAAAAGCCATTCACTCGAATCTTTGCAGCGAAGGATGGATCCCATCTGCTCCTCGACCTCTACAACCACGACGACAACTACATGCACCTCATCGGAGTCAGGTGCCTCCTCCTCTTACAGCTGGGATGGCGCTCGAGATCACTGGGCTAAGTTCTCCAGTCCCCGAGCTCGCACTTTGGCCACCTTCAACTCTCTGATGGGCCGAAGTCTCAGCCTCGGCGACCTGAGCCACTCCCCTCAGACAACGCAGAAGGTGGAGCGCATTGTGAAAGAGGTGAAACGGCGAGGTCTGAAGGCCGTGTCGGAGCGCGATCGTAAGATTGCGGCCTTGATGCTTGCCAGATATCAGGAGGAAGATATCATGAGTCAGACCCGCTACGTGGCTCATCTTCAGTGGGACAGTGAGCGCAGGATGGATGAGCTGCGGCGCGAGCAGGAGGACAGAGAGAAACAACGCGCTGTGCTGCAGTGTCAGCGAGTCTGGCAGACGCAGGTGTTCATTCGTCAGCAGAAGCTCAGTCTGCAGGAGCAAGAGTCTGCTGCTGCCAAACTGCGGCAGGCTGAGGAGCAAAAGGGGAGATGGAAGGAGCTCGCAGAGCAGCAGGAACGCAACCGTCTTCTGAGGTTACAGCAGGCGGCGCGGGAAGAGAAGCACAAAAAGGCTCTTCAGGAGCAGAACCTGAAGGCCTTGGAAGAGGAGAGGGCTGCCATGCTTGAGCAGGAGAGGCTGCTGCTGAAGGAGAAACTCACCATGGCTGAGCTGAAGAGGCAGGAAAAGGAGCACCAAGCCCAGGAGGAGAGAAGAGGTCTGAACAAAGCTGAGAAAAGACGTCACGCTGCCCTGATTCAAGAAATTGCCCGCAGAGAGCAGGAGGAGAGGGACGAGGCCAGGAGGGCAGCAGATGAGAAGCTGAGCCGCTCTCTTGAGAATTATGAACAGATAGTTGAACGTCGAGGGCAGGAGCTGAAAGAAAAGGCCAAGCGTGAGGAGAACCAGATCCAGAGAGCGCGCAAAGCGGCGGAAAAGCGCGAGAGGCAACAGCAGCAGCTGTTGGAGAGTCGCGTCAAGGAGGCCGAGAAACGAGCCCAGCAGGCAGCTTTGGTGGCCGAGGAGAAGGCCAAGGAGAAAGCCAAGCGGGCCGTCCAGAGCCGACAGGAGAAGGAGAGACTCCAGAAGCTAAACAGGCAGCGTGTGGAGGAGGAGGAGAGGCTGAGGCGCCTGGAGCTGCTCCAGTCCATCGAGAGGAAACTGGAGAAGAGTGAGCAGATCTTCAGGGAGAAGAAGGCGGTGTTGGAGAGCGCTCGCTCCGTGGCTCGAGCTTCCTTTCACGTGAGGGACAAAGTGCGGGAGGAGACCAACATGCGCACTTTTGACAAGATGGCCCTGGAAGCTCAGCTCAAAGCCAGTCTTGATGAGAAATAATTCCATCACTTTGTTATGAACTCCTTACGCCTTCATGATGGCCTTCGTCACTCAGCAGGCTTCCTCAGTGTTATTTTTACCTTAAATATCATTACCCAGAAACATTTTTATCACATTTTTAACCATCGTTATTATAGATCCCTATCAAAGCGAACAGAATCAGTTTTGTATCATGGTGCATTAAGCTGTTATTCATTAACAGAAAAGCCTGTGGCCGTGGCACAGAAGACGTGACACTTAGCTGCTTTTGGCGGGAACATGACTCCTCTCTTCGTTTGTTTGCCCTGCGCTCCATGATTTTCAGCCACCGGACAGAAAGCTGCGCTGGAGTGAAAAGAGCCATTGTAAATCTGGAAGCACAACTCCATGACAACTGCAGAGGCTTTCAAGGGAGCACTCCCCGTAAGGGGAAACGCAAATGGTGTGCTCTTTTGTAGGAACACTGACAAATGCACATACAGCTTGGAAACATAAAGCCCGGGGCTGGAAGCGCTGATACGGCAGCGCAGGAAGGAGCAGAGGCGGCTGGATACTGCAGCAGGACTGCCTCTGCTCCTCTTCTCCGCCTTAGATTAAAGCAGACAATGAAGCGCTCGGACAGACACTCGATGCTTGGCTCGGCTGCCGCCACTGCTCCCAGCACAGCAGCGCAGAGAACCTGTCAGAGTCAACAGGTATGTGTTTCTGTCACAGCTCATACAATCCCCTCCCTTTCACCCACGAGTGAGCATGGAATCTAGGGACCAGTTTTAAAAAAGTTTAATCCCACAATGTCCCAGATTTAAAGTGGGAGGGAGAGATATGCATGGGTTTTGGCCGTCTAATGTAACCGTTGCCATAGCGATGCAAATCAGGATGGAGGTGCAGGGAGAGTGCATGGAAGGAGCTAGGCCTCAAGCAGCTTATTTGGGGTGTTTTATTCTGTAGTTTGGCATGTGTCTGAATCATTCTTCATCTTCTCTGATTCATCTGTATTGTCACTGTTCGGCTCGCGTTTCAGACAGCCTCGTGTCTCGTACCTGCTGACGGCTGTGATGTAATTTAAAGTGCAGCATCAGAGCAGCAAGCGTCTGGCTGACTGAGCACTGATCCATGCAGATAATCGTGGCGGAGGACAGGATGAGACAGTAAAGCTGCCCTGCAGGCATTTGCCAGGACACTGAAAGGTTGCAACATTTATTCCCAAATTTAAAAAAAACTGCACAGAAAGGCCACCATTAAATGACACAAACGGAGGTACAGCTGGAGTCTAAATAGAAAAAGACTCCATTTTAGGCTGCACTAAGTTACAGATAAACATTTTATGTTAGGAATCAAGTTTCTTTGTGTGTGTCGATGTTTGGAGTCAGAAAAGTTGCTGTAAGTAATGAAGTAATGCAGAAAATTCAATTTAAAATGCGCTGAATACTCCCCCGAATATTTAGAAAAGAAATGAACTTTTCTCGTTTGATGAAAGAGCTTAAGTCAGTTTATGGCAAAAATCTAACAATAGCTTTATTTAACAAGTAAACTTAGATCATTCAAGTATAACCTGTCAGTGAATAAAAGCTATGGCTAAAGTTGTGTTATATTGTCAAATATAATAATACAATTTTTAATTAAAGGCCTAGCATTCCTTGAAGGACTGCATATCGCCCACCACCGTTCATGCTAGACTTTAAAACTAAAACAATCTTATGTTAAGTGATGAAAGTTGTAGCTGTTTTGGTCCAACATTGAAAATTTTTTGCGAAATCTCATGTGACCACACCAAACTTTAGCTCAGTATCTGTAAAATTGACTGAGTTGCAGCCGTTCTTCTTAGGTCATGTCAATTAACCGTGGCTTCCATCTTGAATTGAGGTGACTCCAGAAGTTAATCAGTTGTAGACGTACATCCAGTGATTACTTTCTGTGAGTTTATTCAAATTCATCCAGTGGTTCATGAGATATTTTGGTACAAGCACACACAGAAACGGACAAAAACATTATCACTCCACCTTTGCAGGCAATAATCAGATGGCTGTTTAAAAATCTGAACATATAAAGTGTCTAACATTTCCTCCACACAGAAAAATCATCAGTATGATTAAAGTAAATGAACTCATCTCAACCTCTCATTGCATTTGTATTGTATTTGCTGCAGGTCCTGTTGATGAATGGGAGAAGATGACGGAACATATCCTCCCAATGAGAATCATCAGAAATGAAGCAGACTTTCCCATGGCTGAAATGCACCAATATCAAAGTTTTTACTCTTTTTTTATATATATATATATATATTTCACATTACAATCAGTTCTGCTGCAGAGAAGAGGACCTGAGGAAGAACCTGCAGCCTTTTATCTGCATCACTGAATCCACGTTGACAAGGTTCAAAACAGCTTTATTAGCTTCACGGCACATTGCCAGTCCTCTATGTTCCTTCTTACCTTCTTCTTACACGTGGGCTTCGTTTTATCTGTAATTTCTGGTGTGACCTTATTAAACATTTGTACATTGTGATTATTTGCTTCCCTCTCTGAGTTGCAGGCGTTAGGACAAAGATTTAGAGTTCATGTAGGCGTAATGAAATGGTTACATCTGTAAGATCACCGTTCTCATCAACTCTTCAAGTGCAAGAAAGAATCCAAGCAAAGAGTCAGAGCAAATAAAGACTAATTTTCAAGATGGAGTTGGATCCTTTTTGCTTTCTGCTTTGTTGTTTGTAGATTTATTGTTTAGAAAATGTAAAGTGTAACAGTGGCTAAAACATACTGAAATGTCTTGCAGTTTAGTGTCAAGTAGCATTTCTGGAAGAAAAAGCAAATAAATATCAACATAAAAACTTACTGGTAATAGTAATAATAATCTTAATATTAGCTAAAGGGATAGTCTGGTCACTTTTGAAGTAATGTATTGTCAAATAGTTATCAATAGTACCCTGTATGTCCTCTATTAGTCATAGAGAACAGAGTGTGAAGAAAAGGGCAGAAGTCTTAGTCCAGGCTAGGCTAATGGCCTGCCAAACAAGAGCCTGTTTTGTAAAGTTTTTCAGGCTTATAAAACAACTCTTTCTTTAAAATAACATATTGGTGGGAAAGAATGCTACATTAGCTCATGGACTGATACATTCAGCAGCCTTAGGACCCTGTTGTTCAGAATTAAAGCCCAAATGTCTGAATTTTGGGTGCTGTCATGTTGTATTTTTTAACCAGAGTGTGTGTGTGTATATATATATATATATATATATATATATATATATATATATATATATATATATATAACCTCTCTGACTAGGGTTACTTGAGTAGTAGCATTCCAACAGACAGCGAGACATCGACTCACTGATCCACACCACCAGGATCTACAGCACTGACATTGGGATGTCATTCGGACTAGAGAAGTGCGGTCGGATGGTTACAAAGAGAGGGAAGGTCAACCACACAGAAGGGATCTCACTCCCAGAAGGAAAAATAGCAGACATTGAGGACAGTTACAAGTACCTGGGAATACCACAAGCAAATGGCAACCTCGATGAGGCCACAAGGAAAGGAGCCACAGCCAAATACCTCCAACGAATAAGGCAAGTCCT
>NC_051439.1:6728603-6745621 GCF_001649575.2 Kryptolebias marmoratus
CTCAGTCCAGAAATGTGCAGTTCTAGGCACAGCCAAGATACTGCGCAGAACCCTCAAGCTCCCAGGCCTCTGGTAGAGGACCCGAGCTCAGAGGATGAAACAAAGACCACCCGCGGAGGGTGAGAAGGGAATTTTTTTTTTATATATATATGCACACATCTGCATAGTACAATAGATGTTTAGTTGATAAAGAACAAAACCTAATGCAAAAGTATCACGGTTTAATTTTAGCTAATGTAGCATTCTTTTACACCAGTATGTTGTTTTTGAGAAGGACTTGTTTCATAGGCCTAAAAAAACTATAAAACACAGGCACTGAATTGGCCACTAGCCTAGCCTGAATGAAGACTTCTGTCCTTTTCTCCATCCTCCATCCCTAATCACTGACATCACAGCTGATAAGGTATTAACTCCTGATAACTATTTGATAGAACATCACTTAAAAATGACAAGACTATCCCTTTATTACAGTAGTTTTTATATAGGCACCATTTTACTTTTTCAAGCAGCGTTACTTTAGTCAGAGTAAAACATTGACACCTCAGTTTGTTCTCAATTTTGTGTCTGAACTGAATAAATCTGTGGGGTCCTACATGAAAATGAAACAAGATTTTGCTACAAAACTTTTCATTCTGTTTTATATATATATATTCATTCAAGTAAAATGCTGAGGCAACAAGCGACCTGCCCAGCACTTATCCTGCCTGTTGGCCTTTAAAGCTTCTCTCAGTCCAGGGGTTTGTTAGGTCCATCGTTGCGAGTGATGATCTTGTACACACTCTCTCTGAAGCTGCTGTCAGAGGTCAGCCGGCGAGCCGTCGCCCGTAGCTCCTCCACGCTGCCATCCTCAGCAAACGACCTCGAGGGTTTCACTGCAGAGAGACAATGACGAGAGGACACAACAGCCAGTGAAGTAGTTAAGATTTTACATTTCAAAATAAAACTTTCACTGGTTTCAGCATGTTAAATATGTGTTCATCTTTGGGTTCTGTATGGTTGCTGAGGCAAATGAAGACATAAAGTTGACATGTCTGACTTTAGATTTGCTCTGTTATAAAAACAGTTTAATTCTGATGCCACAAAAATGTTGTATCTGTCAGCATATTGACCTAAAAATTAATCATTCCAACCATTCTGCCCTTGAAGTTCCAGCTGGTTCAAATGTTATATTCTTGTTGTAACTCTTGGAACAATAAAACTAATGCTTGTAATTCATGTAGAACTGATAAAGCTACGTTGCTGTAGCTAATAATGAAACTGTTATAAAGCTAACATCAGTAATAATACGACAAAAGGTACTCATATGTTTTCATGTAGGCTTTAGGAGTAATTGACTCATGTGAGCCAACTTTTAGATTATAATTCATCCAAAGAAGCAAAAAAATACAAATTAATACACAGTTCTATGTGGATGAACACACTGCTTTGGGATGAATTTATAAACAGAGTTATGAGATCTATATAAACACTTAAAGAAAACATGTCTTTAGATTTTTTTAATGCTGTTTATTAAATTTTTTAATTATTGTTTAGTGAACACTTATGGAGTAGGACATAGTTCATAGGAGCAATGTGGTAATGAGGTTGTAATATATTTTAATTAACATTTAAAGTCTGTTCATTGCTTTCCACAGCTACGTGTTCAAAGAGTTATCATAATCTTTATGTCCTCAGAGCCATATCTAGGTAAATATCAAGTCTTTGAACAAAAACCGAGTCTGCCAGGACTGGCTATGAAGGGCCATGCCATCAGACCTTGGAGCCAAAAACCCCCATTATGGCTCATCATCAACTTTATTTAGAAAAGCATTTAACACCAGCCACAGCTGAAACAAAGTGATGAACATCAGTAATAAATCAAATAAAAAAAGCTTAAAAATAAAGCGACAAGGCTAAACACACAATAATGAATTAAAAAATCAATTCCAAACACAGTAAAATGACCCAGTTAAACAGATAAAACCAAGTCTCTGTTAGGTTGAAAGCCAGTGAGAAAAAATAAGCTTTCAGACGGGTTTTAAAAATGGACAGTGAAGGGGCCTGTCGAACTTGCAAAGGCAGAGCGTTCCATAACTTGGGGGCACCAACAGAGAAGGCCCTGTTTCCTCTAAGCTTCCACTAACATTTGGGAATGACCAGGAGCAGCTGGTCAGCGGGCCTGAGTGACCGAGAGGGAGTGGAGTGGTGAAGAAGTGCCGGTAAATAAGGTGGGGCAAGGCTATTTAAAACCTTAAAATATATGGAATTGGTTCACCTCTTTACCACACTCCCCGTTTCCCTGGACAGTCGACCCTAAGTACTTGAAATCCTGCTCCTTTGTGACCTCTGACCTCCTTGTAGCCTTACTGTTCCACCTGCCTCCCTCTCATTCACACACACAGGTACTCTGTCTTCCTACGGCTGACTTTCATCCCTCATCTTTCAGGTTCATACCTCGGATGGATGGATGGATGGATGGATGGATGGATGGATGGATGGATGGATGGATGGATGGATGGATGGATGGATGGATGGATGGATGGATGGATGGATGGATGTCATGTGATACACACTCTTTAAAATTTTTGTTTTAAATCCTTAAAACTTTGGTATTGATATTCAAGGTCATCATTCCATTAGAATCTCATACCAGCCCGTGCCTACATCTATCAAGCATCCATCTATACATCTATCCTACAAATATCTGCTCATTTATACATCCATCCATAAAACAATCATCTTTGGATCAAACAACCTTCTATTCATCCATTCACCAAGCATCCATCAATCTATTCATTCAACAAATATCTTTTCATTTATCCATCCATCAAACAGCTATCCATGCATCCATCAATCAAGAACAAAACTCCAAGATGTAACTCTCCATCATTAGTAAATAAGTAGAAAATAATTCATCTGGACTTTGAAACCATCAGTGTGTGATACAAACTTACGCCAGTGCCGTCTGGAGGCTCTTCTTTGGACTCGACAACTCTTAATTCTGCGTGCAGCAGCTTTGTGAAGATACACCGCGTTCTTCATTATTGCTGGGAGCTTTGCCTCGATCTCCGCTGCGCAGATACACTCCTCAAAAAACTCTGAAGACACACCAGATACATGTGAAACCACATTACCAACAAAATGATGCAGACTTAAGGTCTTGGTGACCAGATATCCTAAAGGTATAGTCATGACTAAATTTAATTTAACTCATCTAGACTAATGAGTTACTGGGTCACCTAACAAAACAGTCATTGTAAAGTAGTTGAGAGCGTGTTTTTTGGTAAGGTGAAAGAGCATCAGTGCTTTTGTCAGTGTCTGTGTGCACGTGTGTGTTTGTTTGTCTGTAGTGTTAGCAAAATATTTCTTTTCTCTAACCCTAACCCATTGGATATAATTTATTAAAACTATAAAAGTAATTTTTGGATTTACATCTACAAATGATTAACTTTTGGAGTCAACCTACCAAAGCTAATTAAACCTAGCCAGTGTAAAAATGTTTATAACTCAGTGGAGTTCAGATACATTGAGCTAATATTTGGTGTAGTAGTAGCTGAGACTCATTCCAAACGCTTACTCTGAGCTCTACATGTTGCACGATATCTTTATTTAAAACTTTGGCTTTCAGTGTTGGCATCAACCCTAGACAAGTATTAACTCTTCTGTGGCCTTTGGGTCAAATTGACCCAAGGTTACCTCTCTTTGTCTCTCTCGCTCTCTCTCTTTTCAGGACTTCAGGAGGGTTAAACTACTAGACTCCATTAGGGAACCCAGATGGTGAAGCCAGAGCCATTACAGCATCCCCACAGGATAATGTCAGTTAGTCTAGCCACTGAGCACAACCATTGCTAAATCCTACTTGTTTTCCAAGTTGTTACTGGAACGCGGTAAAGTCGGGTCTGACATAATTCCCAGATCCGAGTTCCAACTTCCAAGGTAAATGGAATGCAGTATCAGTCAGTTTTACAGATACTGAGCTAATTTTGGTGTGGTGCTAGCTGAAAGTCAGTCCCAACACATTCTCAGAGTGCTAACAGATCTTGTGAAACTCACAACATCGTATGAGATCGCACATAACAACATTTACAAGGTTTGACCAAAACAGGTCTAACTCCATCATAAGATGATCTTATTTTAAAACTCTGGCATGGCGGTTAATATGCTTTCCTTCAAGGAATGCTAAGCTTTTAATTTTGTGTTGTTTGGGTGGGGGTTCACATATCAAAATGTCTACGGTGAAAATAGTTTGTAAGGAGATATTATAGGGAAAATGTATGCCGTGTTTAGCTCATATTGGAGAAAGGAAAAAAATATCAGCTACATTTGTTTGAAAAAAACTAAACACCATCAATGGCCACTTTACAGGATTGCCAATAATACAGACAACTTTCCTGGAATGTCAAAAAGTAAGAGGTGTCAGATATTTAAAGGCATGGCCAGGGAACTACAAAGTCTGAAACATTCATTTGTGTATAAAGTTGTGGGAACTGTGGGTGCCGAGGGTGCTATTGAGTCTCCTTGTGAATGACAAGAAAGAACAAGTCAATTAAAAGCCCAGAATTCTTTGAAGGATTGCTAAATATCTGTCGAATTGGGTGAGTTCTAGTAACTTTTGTGTAGGCTGAGGTCAGTTGGCTGTGGCAGCCATCTGGAACTGTGTTGACTCCAAAGATAATCACTTGTAGATGTACATCCAATGATTACTTTCTGAGAATTTAATTAAAACCAACCCACTAGTTCATGAGGTTTTTTTGCCAACACAGCACATACAAAAACATTATCACCTCTTTTCATTTGGCAGTGGATAATAACTAGTGGTATACGTGACTTATTCATGGGAGAAATTGAATCCCTGTTTGGTACATTTTAAAATTCTCACAGCACTGGCAATAAAAATAAAAAAAACATTCTCTCAAGGCTATGTTTGTGCATCAAACACTAAATGAACAGCTTCACTGCTTATAAAGGAGTTGAGAAAAAGAAACAGCCAAGTGCTGTCTGTCAAAAACACAATTCATTAAGTGATCACAAACAATGTTTATTGAGGGATGACTGGGCAATTAGGCCACATTCACACTGCAGGCAAAAAAGGCTCAAATATGCGACACATTTCTGATTTTTTTATGAAAGTCTGAACGTGACAGATCCAATACTTTCAAATCCAACCCAGGTCTTCTTTGTATGTGGTACTAAATCGGATACATATGGATGTTTTCCATCACGATGTGCTCATTCCTTGAGTTTAGTTTCTCGTCTGCTTTTAGGACATCACTTCCATTTCAGAAGTACAATTCTGTGCTGGAGTAGGCAGCAAGTGGCCAGATCAAATGTAAATACTGGACAAAACCAGCATGGCAGATAATAATGTTGTTGGTTCTCTTTAGAATTGATCCACACATGCCAACATGTGTAGCATCCATATTTACTTCTGTAAAGACAGTGTCCTGCATACAATGTCTTCTTCTGTGCCTGCGTGTCACTTAGGGGTTGTAGAATGTTCCTACTGGAGTCTGATGGTGGTCACATTTCAATTAGAATGTGAAAGACCACACAAAAATTGGACCTCAGCAAATAAATAAAAAAATGGAATTGAGCAATATGACCTGCAGTGTGAATGTAGCCTTAGATTGTTAAGGTGGTTCTTGAGCACACAATGAGGTGATCTTCAAATACAAACATGTAGTTTCAGCGACTGCACTCACTCTTCAGCTGTGACACATCCCCTTTCATCTTCTCATCTCCCTCTTTGGTTCGTTCCAGCGAGTTCAGACCTTTCTCCAGGTCCTGCAGAGCCTCCTCAGCCTGCTTCAGCTTCTGCTCCAGCTCCATTCGAGCCTCTATCTCCATCTTGGAACAGCAAAATTTAAAACACACAGTTCCAATAACTATGTAAAACTCATGTAACTGGTAAAGGATTATGAGCAGCTACATTTTTTTCTTTTTGAAGAACCTCAGTGAGCATTTCCTCCTTCAAAGCAACAGTCAACAATGCCTGAAGTGCTCCCTCTGCACTGGAGATAAAGACCTGACGATACAGGACTCCATTTTGCTCAACCTATGGTCCCACTGCAGATTAACAGATTTTCTCCTCACAATTTGGATACCAGTTCTGCTTCTAAAAGACCAAGATTTCACAGAGGAGAGGGTCAGCTTACTGGAGGGCATGAAGGCCAAATGATTTGTGCTGAAGCAAAGCATTAACAGCAGCCTTAAACCTCTCTGCAGGGAAGCCTGGGAAGACCAGTACCTGGAAGCATAGCTTCCAGATCTTGTACCCCAGGAGGATGCTGTCGAGACAAAGTATCAACATTTTTATTACTTTTATCTGAGCAGTACTTAATATCAAAAATCAAAAGATGCCAGCTGGGCTGCCCAAGGCTGTTTGGCGGCACCCAGCTGACAAATGGCTCAGAGGGTTATTGACTGTAGAGACGATACACTTATGACTAAGCAATTACTTCCAGAACTTTTTGGTCATGGCCCACTACAGCACTAAAAACTCCACTTTTATGGAGCTATATTTAACCTTGCTGCGCTCAGTGGGCATCAGTGCCTTGCTAGCATGCAATATGCTAGTGGGGATTGCCATCAACTTCCAAAATGAAAGGGCGAGGAAAATCAGCATAAGCCAGGACAGGTACAAGAGTGAGCTTGCTCTTCAAAGCCTCAAAGCTACTCTGGCACCTGTCAATGCATCGAGGGACTCTGTAATACAAGGGAGAGGAAAAGCATCCCTTTGAGTTTTATTATTAAGCTCCCTGTAGTCAACACACATTTGGAGACCACCATCTTTTTTGCTTACCAACATAATAGGAGAGGCAAATTACCTGCATCTTGAGCAACTGATTAATATATTAATATGCCATCTCACCATCTCATGATCAGACAGATGGATGTGCCTGAAGCAATGATGTTTAGGAGCATCATCAGTGAGGGATTTCGTGGACAATCGGGTTTGTACAACCCTGATCACTATCATGTGCTGAGAAGACAGAGGTGTACTTTGTGATAAGAGATCTGACCTTCTCCTGGTCTTCAGCTGACAATCGGGACAGATCCAGGACTTTTAACTGGTCTGACACAGACTCTGAAACAGACTGAGATACCACAGTGGCAACACCAGGTGATATCTCAGTAACACCTGCAGGTAAACTTACCATGTTGACCTCAACCAAAATGCATGTAGGCTGTGTCCCTCTCCACCCACACCAAGGAAGGAGATGCCAGGAATCTGCTTAGGATCCCATATAACTTTGGGCCGGCCCTGAATGTGGATTAGCTGTGGCGGCCATTTTGAATTGGATTGTTGTCGTGAGTAGGGCAGCAAATGAAGCCTGCTTGGTCACCTTAAGCTCAGCCTCTGTTTGCTGCTTGTCCACGGTGAGCTGAGACAGGGACTGCTGCAGCGTCTGGGCCTGAGCGGAGTAGAACTCCCTCTCCTGCTGCAGGACTTTAGCCCGCTGCTCGTTCTCCTGGAGCCTAGAGCAAAGAAACACGGTCCAACAAGAAAATCAAGACAACACATACACATTACAGAATCAGATTTTGCAATCCTTAATCAACTGCGGAAGATTAGTTTTATTTTGTTGTATATTTGGTTCTGGTTGCATAAATCTACATAAATACACACTTTAAACTAAGTTTAACAATAAAACAAGAACTATACATTTCATTTTACCAAGGACACCAATCTTTTTGTGGCTTTTTTGATTGTATGAAGCATTCAAACAATGCTTTTAGCTTCCTTTAGCTCTTAGCTAATGTTCTGCTTCATTTAGCTCAACAATTCAGTTTCAGCTTTTCAAGCAAATTTCAGCAAAGTCGTTCAGCGCTCGACATTCACACTGCATTTTCTCAGAAAATGCAATATCCCTAATTTTTAAGTGTTTTACATGTTTTTAAATGTGACAGTTTAGTAAGTTCTGGAAAGAAATTTGATCAATGTCATTTGTTTTTGTTTAATCTGCCAAGCTAAGCTAATGCTAAAACCCCAGAAATCCATGTTTAATTAGTAGATCTGAGATCAGCTGTTATTTCTCATTTAACTGTCTTAAGGAAAATATAATTTAAAATAACTACTTATTATTATAAATTGAATTGAACTCAAAAACTGAATAAATAACAAAGGCTTTTGCTGTTCTTTTTTTATTGCAACTAAATCCTGTGGTCATCTGTTGAATTTGCTAACCTTATACCGTATATCTGACAACATTTACAGTTTTAACACTATTCTTATAATTATTTTATCTTTGAATTATATTATTTATGGTCCTGAAAGTACATACAAAAGTAGAACTATGCAAAAGTAGAACATTCTATTTGTTTCACATTTTTGTCTTTTTCCTGTAATAAATGTCTGAACAAATTTTGTTTTTTGATGTTGTTACAAATTTGTAAAATTAGGCCAGAGATCTTCCAGTAAGGTCTCTTTTTGTGTTTTAGTTTTCCATTTTGTTTTATTTGTTAATGTGCCGTTTGCAGTGCATGTTAGGATCGTCATGCTTTTGCATGTTGCCACGTGACAGCAATGCATCATGTTGACATGACGCAACCAAATGGTCCAGCTGAGAGGAAGAGGAGCGAAGGCCCAGTTCAGTGAAACCCAGTGTTATGGATCGCGTGTTTCAGCACTCGTTGCTGAACATTAGTGCTTCACAGTCAATAACAGCAGCCTGTAATATCCCATTTACTGCACCCAATCAATGAGCTGTTTTTTTCAGATCGATGTGCATTTCCACTAGTAGTTACATCCTCTGCACCATTAACAGGGAAGTTCCCCTGCAAAGCTCATAATCTAATACACAGTCACCAGTGTAATCTAACGCACAGCTTCGGCTTGTGAAACATGTTCAGTAGCAATTCTAGGGGATGGCACAGAGTGGCAGCTGCAGGCTACTTATTATATTTTTGTACATTTTGTACAATTTTAAAAGCCAAGTACATATGTACAAAAAAAAGACATCCTAACCATCAAAGTAGCTGCTGGAGGACTACATGCACTCTACCCCTGAGCAGTTAGTTGCTGCATACTCATACCACACCTTTGCCATCCCAACAAACAATCCACCACTAATTGTGTTGTTTTTATTATGAATAATTATGAATCTCTAAAAAACATAATCTTGCTCTTATTTTAAAAATGATGGACAAGTTCTTAAATTTATGTGCTATTCAAAGGATGTCAAAAAGCTATTTTGAAGCCATATGTAGTCTCTGAAATATGCAAGAAATTAAAATCTGTTAGACTGGATAAGTGCCAGTTGCTGGAAGGGAAGCCAGCGCACTCACTTCTCCACAGCATGTTCCTTTTCCTTCAGCAGGATCTTCATCTGCTCCTCAATGTGTTGCACATCCTCGTTCAGCTCCTCTCTGTCTTCCTCTACTGACCCTACCTTGTTGTTCTCCTGACCTTTGACCCCCAGCAGCAGTAGCCTTCGTTTTTTCTCTTGGGAAAGCTCCTAAAAGCAAAACAAGGGCATTCAGATTTTAACTCATTTTACTTGTCAAAAAGGTTTTTGAAAGTAGGTTTTAGTTAGATTGATATAGCTTATCACTTAATTCCAGGTGTTTCAAGAACATAAGTCTCAAGTAGACTTGTGTTCTGTAGTTAAAGAAGTGTTTTGCTTGTGAATTGATAAAGCTCCACATATGGGAAGCAAAACCCCTTCAGCTACAGAACAGAAGTCCAGTTGTTTTGTTTTTGTGTTTTTTTGTATTTTTGATTAATCACTGGACATCGACAGCTGATTAACTTTTGAAGTCAGTCCAATTCGTGATGGTTACCACACTCAATTTTACAGACACTGAGCTCAAATTTGGTGTAGTAGCAGCTGAGAGTCATTCACAACACATACTCTGAGAGGGAGATCTCACAATATTGCATGAGATTGTGCACTTTGACCAAATCAGATACAACTCTGTCATTTCTCAACATAAAAAAATCTTAATCTTAATCTCAAATTCTGGCATGAAAGGCAGCAGGCCTTTGTTTTTGTTTGTCTGGTTTATTAAAATAAAATCCTCCATAATCCCCAACACGCACGTCAAGCGCTAACACATCTTACAAAATCTCATAATATCGCATGAGATCTCACCGTTTAGCTTTTCAGTCATATTGCTAAGATATCCTCTTGGTGCAGTCTCATATTTTGCATTTGGCCTAATAATAAAAGTGTTTTAACTTTTAATACCTCTATGGACTCCTGCAGAGTAACAGTTAAACTGTTCAGCTCCTCTTTTTCACGCTCGACACTTTTCAGGGACTGAGCGGTGCCATCCAGATCTCTGCCAACAAACACAAAGCACCTGAGCGCTCAAACAACATCCTCCGAGCTGCTGATTAATAAATAAATGATGAGTACGCTGTTACAGTTTGATTTGCTCCTGCTCTGCCTTCAGCTCCAGGACCACCTCTTCATACTTCATTTTCTCCTCCTCCAGAACCTGGTTGAGACGCTCCAGCTCCTGCAGACACCCAAACGGACCACGTTAGGGCCAGTTTTCAAAGTAAAAACCCAAATACTTCAAATTGCATGCAGGGGTCTCACCTCTCGCTGTGCCCTTTGATGGCTCAGCTCCTCGGTCTCTTCCATCAGTTTATCTGAAGGAAAGCAAACGCATTTCACGTATCTGCCTCTGTTTCTTCAGTCTTTATCAAGATGACTTAGTCAGGTGAGTTCTCTCTTGTTTACCCAGGTATTCTTGCTTCTCCTTGGCCAGCTGCAGTCCCTGAGCCTCCAGGCTCTCGATCATGGCCTCCCCAAGCTGTGCGTTTTTCCACGTGCTATTTGTCAGGTATAAGAAAGAAGGATTAGGAAATTGAAACCTCCCAATTGTTTTTAAAAAGTCATCAATAAAAATGAGAGAAAGAGAGAGACTCTTGGCTTTACAAGAGTTTCTGTATTAATTGCTTCACAGGAGCATCATTGGAAAGAAAAGGGAATACTCACACTTTTCCTGACTCTTGCAGCATCTCGATCCACTGGACCTGCTCCTCCTCTGACTCAGCAGCCAGGACTATTGTTCCCTAGGAGATGAACATAGAGTATGACCCATCAGCATCCTGTCAGTAATGAGTTCATGATGTAAAACATACAGTAGATTTCTGTCTTTGGGTGGCCAAGGTAAAAATAAATAAATAAATAACGTTAATATGAAGTCCCTTCATCCCAACACATGTTGCCACCCTCACCATGTTTTACTCTTGGTAAAAACATTTTTCTGTCACCCTACACTAGCATTTGACTTTAATGGATTTTATTTCAAAAGTCTCCCATTTATTAAAGAAATAAAAGACATTTCACTTCTCATTAAAGAGGCAACTAGTTGTTACTGGTGGGAACTTTGAGATATTTAATAAATATCACATGGTGGTTTTTACTTCTCTGAAACTCACAAGAACCAACCTTCATTATTGGCTGAGTCAGCATTTAATGAAATTCAGTTTATTTGTACAGCACCAATTCACAAAAAAATAAAAGAAAATAAATCACAAACAGTATAAAATGCCAATTAGTAAAAGTTATCTAACTAATGAAGCCATCGGATCCCCAACAAAAACTAATCACTTGTTCCTTGTATCATGTTTGACATTTCCTGAAAATCTGTCAGACAGACGCTACTGAAAACATAACCTCCTTGTCGGAGGTAATTACACTTGTAAACACGGAGCATAGAGAGAGTAAAGACCGCAGCAGAGTGAGGAAATGTGGTCAACTTGTTTCCCAGCAGTCTGAGCCTATAGCAGCATAAAATGAAAGGCTTAAGCCTAGTCTTAAAAGTAGACAGGATGTCAGCCCAATGGAGAGAGGCTAAAACTGCAGAAATCTGATCTCTCCTATTAACTCATGTGAACTCTGGCAGCAGCATTTTGGTTCAACTGAAGACTTTTTAAACAGATTTTTGGACACACGGATAATAAAGAATTACAACAGTCCAGCCTTGACAAATGCATGGAGCATTTCTTTTGCATCATTTTGAGACGAGATGTTTTTAATTTGACTGATATTGCAGGGGAGCTGAACGGCAGCATCTTTAAAAGTCACTGAATTATGGCTAATTTTGTTTCAGCTAATGTTGTGGCGGCCATCTTGAATTGAATCGTATGCACTACAAACACAACACATACTGCTTTTGAAATGCTACAAGCAGCCTTTAATGTGGTTCAGTCCACAATGTGCGATTTAAATCTTGAGTTGAATGCTGAGAAATCAAAAAGTAATGTTGTTCTCTCCAATGCTGAGTCTAAACCACAGTTATTGCCGCTCATCACTACTTTTCAAGCCTCTCAGATTGAAGCAGTATCACAGTATAAATACGTAGGTTTTATTATTGATGATGCTCTGGCCTTTGTTCCCCATATCAAACACCTGGTGAAAATGTTGAAGCTAAAGTTGGGTTTTTACTTCAATCAGATCTTTTCTATCTTTTGAGGCTAGAAAACGTCTTGTTGCTGCTACGTTTTTGTCCATCTTGGACTATGGAGACGTAATTTATATGCACACATCTTCTCACTGGTTGCATACGTTGGACTCTGTATATCACAGGGCCATAGGTTTCATAACCAATCTTTGAACCCTTACCCACCATTGTGTTCTGGACAGCTTTATCCACCCACAGAGTCTGTCATTGGCATCATTTTATTTGCAAAACGATCATGGGTTTATGTCCCTCTTATTTCATTTCCTATATTGTTAAGAAGTCCTCAGGAGGCCGTTCTCTGTGCTCTGATGATTTAATTTTATTACCTGTATCTAATATTCATACAGATTATGGCAAAGAATCCTTCTAGTTTGTTGCTCATTTAGACTAAAATCAGCTGCAGAAAGACTTAAAGTTGAGGGAGTTGGTCTCTTCGAATGTTTTTAAGGCCATTCATAAAATTTTTATATCTGTTTGTAAACTGATATAGTATTTCTTAGTTTTCTGAGTATTTTCTTTTCTTTTATTTCTGCTATTTCTTCTGATGTGTTTTAATTTTACTGTGCTAACTGTGGTTATTATATTTCGAAGTGATTGTGTGCTGCTGCCACTCTTGGCCAGGTCTCTCTTGGAAAAGAGATTTTTAATCTCAACGAGATCTACCTGGTTGAATAAAGGTTAAATAAATAAATCAAAATCTTACAGTGAAATCTTCCAGGTTCACCACGATGGCAAAGGGCATCCCCATCTCCTCGTTTGTCGACACTACACATCCTCCGAGAGGTATGACTCCCTGAGACAGAAACAAGTTTGACTCCTTCATCAAGACATATTAAAACAAATAACTAATCTGTTTTGCTTTTTAGCCCTTGGATAGAGACGTTGACGAATGTTTGCTAACCTTGGGGTGGATATTGAAGTATCTGTTGGTCTCAAAGCTTTTCTTCTCGCTCTCTGCATAGTAGAGCAGGAAGCTGTCTTTGATGATGAAGAATCTTTGGACCAAAGACAAAGAAAGCAGCAGTGGGTGAACCAACTGAAAACTGAATATGAACATTTCTGCTGTTTTCAGATCAGTTTTTGCCTGTTTTAAGAATTTCCTTGACTGTTTTATTGAACTAAACACTTTTTCTTTCACTATCCTAAAACACAAAGTAAAAATGTGATGCTCATCACTGCCTGATCTGAATATAATGTAGAAAGGTTTTGGATTTTGTTTTCAAATGTGTCAAACACTTAAAGTTTCCTAAAACAGTTGCATTATCCATTCCAAATTCATTCTGGTGCAGTTTATACAGATTATTGAATGCAGATTGTTTGCATTTCAATGATTTTTCTTCCCATGAGAAAACTCTGACAAGGTATTTTAAATTGTATCATAAACTAGACAACTTTGCATTTTTGGCAAAGAAATTCAGCTGAGTGCTGAAAGACTTTGCTGAAATTTGTTGAAGAAGCTGAAACTAAATTCTTAAAGTTAAAACAAGCAGAACAGACACTGAAGCAAGCAAAACAAACGCTCAGTGAAAACAAACTAAAATGAGCAGACAACAACAGTGAACAGCTAAAATGTGCAAAACAGCAGTTATAAGCTAAAAGCAGCAGAACAGTATCTACAAACTAAACTGTGCAAAACAGTAACACAAATCTAAAATTAGCTGACCAGTATAGCAAACATCTAAAATGAACAAATCAAAGCCAAAAGTTTAATCCAGTAAAACTGTAACTGAAAGCTAAAATCAGCAAAACTGGCTAAAAGGTAAATTAGCCTAACTGTAGCTAAATGCTGACCAGGCATCATAAACATGCCCCAACACACCTGATTTGAATCAATGGGTGATTAACAGGCTTCTGCAGAACATGAAGAGGTGATTTAACCACTGAATCAGGTGTGTTGGAGCAGGGAAACAAGGAAACCATGCAGGATGGTGGCCCTCGAGGACCAGAGTTGGACACCCCGGCTCTAGTTGCTCAGTCTGTCTGTTCCTGGTTCCTGCCTCTGCCTGACCCCTCTCAGCTCTGTAAAGTTGATTCTGCCCCTTAATGCCTTGACCCCTGCCTGGCTATACTGGATTTTCTGTTAAATAATTACTGGAACAGATTCTGTTTTGAGCTTGGATGTTTTTGAATGACTCTCAATCAACTCTACCTCGAAAGAAGATCATCCATTAGCCCGATAAGATGATTCTTCTCAAGCAGGCTCCAACCCTCTAGACCCCAGCCAGCAGCTGGTGGATTTTTAAACTCAGACAAGTCAGAGGTTGTGGTTTTTGGACCTGAGCATTAGAAACAAACTTTGCAGCCTTTCACTTCCTCTGGATGGCATTAATTTGGCCTCCAGTTCTTATGTGAGAACCTTGCTGTTATTTTTGACCAGGACATGACTTTTAACTTTTTAGCTTTTGGAATCAACCAAATTCAAGATGGCAGCCACAAACAAATGACTTTCGAAAACATAAAAATGGCTTTAACTCAACCAATATTACACAAATTTAGCTTAAATTCTGTGTAGTAGTAGCTGAGCATTGTCCCCAAAAGACACTTTGAGTCCAACACATTGTGCAACATCTTTGCTGTTAACCTTGCCATTAACCTTTGGAGTCAACCCTGTTTCTCTGTTAGTAAAAGATCTCACAAAGCACTGAATGGATTTCACTGAAGCTCTTAGAAAGTAACTAATTGCTATATATCTACAACTGATTAACTTTTGGAGTCAACCCAATTCAAGATGGCTGCAACAGCTAGTCAACAACATAAGTTTTCATATTTCAGTGAACTTTACACAAATTCAGCTAAAATTTGTTGTCAATCACAAAACATTCTCCGAGCACTAACATCATGCGAGATCACAAAGAAATCTTGCTATATCCCAATTTGACCAAACAGTAATTAAGGACTACAATCAAATGAACAGTATTTTTAAAGTATTTTTTGCAGAATACATTATTGTGGATATAAACAGTCAGGTCTTTGAAACTGTTGGAAGAAAGCTTTCACTTCTTGTTTTAGATCCACCCAGAAGTGTTTGAACTGCTGTGATATGAAGCACAAAAACAGAATATTAGGTGTGAGAAGATCGACCTGAATAGGAGGTCAAACCCCCTCCTCACCTGCGGGACCACTTGGCTGATGGTCGTCCAAAAGGTCTCTTCCACAGCACGCCGTGCAGCTGCACTTTGGTGCTGATGTCCAGAACTTCAGAGTCCGACTGCTCCATGGACGACCACGGCGACAGCAGAGAGTTTCTGGATGAAGAGGAGAACATCCTGACTAGAATCACCTCACCCTGGGAGGTGGGGTCAAATAATATATTTTTTTAAAAATGCACTACACAGTGAGTCAATAAGAATTAGCCCAGAGGTGCTGCAGTCAAAACTTCAATACCAAATAGGAAAAGGAGAAAAATCCCAATAATTCATCAGGGTGGAATGATGCAGCTGCCAATACACTCATCAGCTGGAGGCAGACTGACTGCACCACACAGAGCAGATGAAAGCAGGAGGGAGGGAGGAAGCTTTAGCAGTGAGTTCCTAAATCTGAAGCTGGTCAATACATCGCAGCCAGTAAAAGCTGTTCTTCAGATTATTGCACTCACAACAGCAGCAGCAGCCTCCAGCTCTTGGCAGGTATGATCTCTCTCCTCTCTTTATCTATCCATCCGTTACTCCGGCATTGAATTAACGGGACATCTGAGGTAAAGGCTGAGGCTGTAGGACTTTCTAATAAAGAGGATGGCAAGTGCTGCTTTAGTGTCACGGATAGCGGATGAATTTGCAGCATGTGTCAAGAGTGTTCAGGCAGCGGATTATAAGGATAGTGGCGGCTCAGAGCCCACATCCAGGACAGTGAAACGCATCTGGCCTGCAGATGGCTTTCAGTGTAAATGCACAGATAAATCTTGACTCTAGTTGAGTTGATGTCTATCAAGACAAATGCAAGGGGTTACAAAAGTATTCTCTCCTCTTTGTAATCTTTCAGTTCTGTTGCCTTACAACCTGGAACTTAATCAGAGAAACATCCAGGAGGCCAAAGATTATCCTGCTGGAGCTGGAAGACAGGAAAATCTGTCCATACAACCCTAGACACTGGGCTTCATGGAAAAGTGGCAGGAAAAAGACACTGATTAGCACTCCTGAAGCCCTCAAAAGAGAGAGAGGTAGAGAAGCCCTTGTAACTTTGGGTCAGTTTGACACAAAGGCAACGGGAGTGTTAAAGAGAAAGAAAGGTGGATTGTTGGAAATCTCTTCTCCAAACATGTGGAAGAAGGTGCTGTGGTCAGATGAGATCAAACATGAAGGACAACACAACATGTCTGAGGTAAACCTACTACTGTCATCATGCTGAGAGCACCATCCCTACAGTGAAGCATGGTGGTGGCAGCATCAGTTTCTCAGCAGGGACTGAGAAACTGATCAGAGTTAAAGGAAAGATGGATGGAGCAAAATACAGAGAAATTCTTGAGAGGAACTTTAAACTGGACTGGGACAGAGGTCCAGCTTCCAGCAGGACAATGAGTCTAAACTCTCTGCTGAAGAAACACTCCACTGGTTTAAGGAGAACCAGTTAAAGGTCCTGGAATGATCCAATCAAAGCTCAGACCTCAGTCCAACTGAGAATCT